>NC_070636.1:1345048-1554121 GCF_947347685.1 Pleuronectes platessa | reverse complement strand
GGGTGAGATTATCACTCAGTGGTTTCCTGTCGGGAGGATCTTCCTGTGTCGGGTCACCATCTTCTTGAAATGATCTTTTTCATCAGCGTTTTAAAACTGGACACTTTGATTAACTCCCCCTGCTGAGGCCGGGCCTCGGTCACGGTGTCAAGTTTTAATATCCATGCGACGGAGACGAGTGACTCGAGGGGAGAACGTTCATTCTGCAGACTCGTGGTGTGAGCTGGGAGCCGGTGAAGCTGCCTCACCACGTTGGGTCTGAATTGAATCTCAGGACTTGTTAGTGTGAGCGTCCCAGCCCCCCCCCGAGCTTCACCTGCAGCTCTGGATCCAAGCGGCGGCTCGTTCTCCTCGCTCTGTGGTCTTAACCCGCCTCACCTCCGTTATCCAGCCGTCTTAATAAACCACTTTCACATCTTTCTGATCTGTATCATTAAAAAAACAACGCTCCCGTGGAAAGACAGTGGGGGGGTTGATGATTCGCTTTCTCCCCCCCCCGCCCCCACCAGTATGTGGGATGACTTTCCACCTCAAACAAACATGGTCCGAGTCCAGAGAATGAAATCCTCTCTCCTGGCTCATTAGACTGTGTGTGAAGAAACCCACAGAACCCAGGTGAGAAAGGTGGATGACACGCTGGACGTATTTCACAGTTTACATTTGGATCTAAATCTGTACTTTTCCGTGACCTTTTCAGTTTGACACTTCAGGCCAAGAAGAAGAAGAAGGTCTTACACAAGCTTCATGTGATCCTCCCTCAGTGTGACGACTGTTTCTCTGGATTCACTGTTTCCCTGAAGAGGAGCTGACGGCTGCTGAAAGGAGGATTTTATTATTATTCTAGATTCTCCACCTCAGGAAACTCATTCAGAACTTATAATAAACTTGTTTTTCCATGATTTCTTTCAGGGTTTTTTATATTAAATTAAAATGTTATACTCGAGCATGATCAGATCATTTTTGAGCCCGCTGGAAAGCTTTCAACTGTTTCTCTGAATTTTAACTGAGTTATAATCTATATGATGTTAATATCATGTGTTTTTGTGTTTAATTTCTCCCTGAAGAATTTGATCAACAGGAATAAACCTCAGGGCCATTTTTAAATCTGGTTTTCAGGCTGCACTCCACAGTTGAAGTTAAAACGGTCCTTTCACATGTGCTGCGGCTCCGTCGCCAGGTTTAGTATATTTCATGTTATTTATAGGATGTTGTTTTTTTGAGTCTGTATAACCAACACGAATTCCTCTTGGCCTCAGATGCTCCTGAAAGACTCTGCTCTTCTCTGATTGGTTCACAGCCTCCACATTGATCAGGTTACAAAGAGCTCCCGCAGGAACGTGTGTGGGCGTGGCTTGTGATTGGTTTGTACATGAACACCATCATCATCTGGTCTCCGGACTGGAAATAAACATGGAGGACTTGACGGCTCCCAGTTCAGAGCGTCTTCAACCAAACGTTAAAGATCCAATGGTTCATGTTTCTGATCAGTTTGGTTTTAAGTATGTATTTGATGATATAAAAACAGGCTGAAACGTCCTGATTGACAGCTGAGATGATTGACAGCTGAGACAGACGTGGCTCCACGGCTCTGTGTCCTGACCCCCGAGGACAGACTCAGTGTGATTCATGGTGGAGGAAGACAAGGACGAATTATGCATTATTATAACTGCACAGTAGATGCAGTATCTACCTTGTGTATCATCATCATGCTCCAGTACAGTGCGGTTGTGTGCATCAAATTGTGTTGCACGAGCATAACGGCTGAACAAGTGGGTCCTTGTGCCTGCAGGTGTTTGTGTTGCTGAATTCAACAGCATCAGAGAAATATTAAAATGTTTTTCAGACACAATTTCCTTTATGTTTCCTGGATTCAAATAAATACGTTAAACGTGACATTTATTGTGATAATTAACTATTTGAACTGATGTTAAACTTCTTATTGTAGTAACATTTCAGCTTTGTGCACAATCTGAGAGAAAAGTCGTTTTTTACTTAATGAATTCAAGATCTTATACTGGGAAGGAAACTGGGAACTTGTCATGTTTTTGGATGCGAGGTTCTGTTTTTAAGGACATTTATTATAAACTTATGTTGAGTTGCGAGACAGAGATCTGCGTGGGACTGTAAATATTATTAATGATGACATGTTAAACAGTTTCACAGTCGTGTGCAGAGTGGGGGGTGAGCGGGTCGTGACTCACAACCCAGTGCAACTTGCTGAAGACATAATTTAATTACATCTTATCAAACTGCTTTGGGAATTATCACGATGGGCTATTATGCTAATCAGCCTTTAATGGTGGTGATCAAAGTTTCATGGCTCTATACATTGTGCTACAGTGTGTCCGTGTGCAAGGGTTGCGTGTCCATGTGTGTGTATTTGTGTGAGTTTCTACCACACATAGTCATGAGAGTGGATCGTGATCACATGTTTCTAACAGGTCGGCGTGCAGGAGTTCAGAGGAGCTGCGTCTCTGCTGATGGCCGGGGACACAGTTAGGAGACACATTCATCTGAAACTGTCTCGTGAGGAACGGAGTGTGGGACATGTGGGAGGACAGCGCGGGGGGGTGGGGGGGCAGAGGAAGGGAAGGAGGAGGAGGAGCCATACAGCCTCTGTCACACTAATAGGAGGAAGAGTCATTCACACGTCAGTTCTCCGGCTCAGTGTGGGTTCGATTGTTTGAGACGACTACAAACAAGCAGACAGACTGACAGACAGACGTTCAGGCTGGAGACAGGAGGACAGACGGAGGACAGACGGTGTCAGAGGGAAAGTGGCAAGTGAAGCTCTCCCGTAAAAACACAAACAAAGATAGATAATGATGACTTGTCTCTCCGCCCGTCTCTCACTCCGACTAACTCCGCCTGCCTGGAACTCAGAGCTTCCACAGTGTGTCTGTTGCAGAGCAGATTACTGACACTGCACCGAGGACCGCACAAAACAAGACAACAGACAAACACTGACCAACTGACCACTGCTGTGCGTTGACAACGGTTTGAAGCAACAATCGCAGGAGATTTTCAAACGACACAAAAATCATCTAGAGACAAAACCAACACTTACATTGAATCTTTAAGAAGATGTAGACGTTTGGTCCAGACCTGCTGAGCATCGCAGGTTCTATACATGTTCGATTTGTTGTTCTTTTAATAGAGAGGTAACAACAACAACAACAACAACAACAACGACAATGCCCCCCCATAAGATGCTTAGAACAGCCAGAGAACCCCGGTCTTTGTGATCCATTCACAAAAGGTGAAGCAGCTATGAGTAGAATCATCATCATCATCATCATCATCATCATCATCATCATCATCATCATCATCATCATCATCACTACCATCTGACGTCAGACATCAGTAAAAAAGGTTTGGATCCTCTGCTGTAATTGGATTCTACTAAATATAAACCTAATTTTACTGTGTACTACAAACAGCCAATTAAAAGAGAGACAGGAACATGGAAAGTGGAGAAGCTCAGTTGAGAAGAAAAATAAATAATGGTGTGGAGAAGCTCGTCTGTGAGTCTGCAGAACTTCCGATCCGGAGCTGTATCTGGTCTGATTAGTGTCCAGGGATCAAACACATTTCTTGATTAACTCCGTCCAGCTCCATTTAGCGCTGTCAGATCCGTCGCCTCCAAACCGCTGGACCACAGGGCCAATCAGGACTCAGCGGGTCTGAGCTGTTTGCCATTTCCCCTGAAGACAAGACATCTGTGTCCTGCTCGGCCTCCTGTCGCCGGCAGAGACACTTTGTCAAGTGGGATTAACTTTGAATCAGAGGACGGACGTCGGGTTGAAGAAGAGTTTAAACAGACACGAGACCTGATGTCCGGGCGTTTGATTCCGGGGTCGTCTTCAGGTTCCACGGTTCACTCGTCTTTTAGTTTCATTTCCTCCATCTGAGTTACGTTTCTAAACCTCAAGTAATTTTTCTGCAAATATCTGAGGCTCATAATGAAGAATCCAGGATGTCTGAAAATCTTTAAGTAGAAAGAAAATCTGAGAGTTGCTTGGTTTGGGTTTTGCTGAGTTTCCTCCGACACGCAACGTTTGAGTAATTAACGCAAAGCAATCGTATCGTCTTGATCGACCAATCACTGAACTGTTGAGTGACAGGTCCATTCTGCTGAGTGACAGAGTGAACAACAGCCTCTGACCTTCATCACTGAAGGTCAACGCTTCATCTTCACCTCCATCTTCGATATAAACAGCAGAACAAACCCCGACTTCCATCGATAACGATTATTTTGCCTTGTTTTATTCTTCTTTGATTTGTTATTGATTAATTAACATGAAATACAATGTGTGAGCTGCTGAGTTGGACAAATCTCTCTGGCTTCTATTTGTCCTCTTGTTGAAGGACGTGATCAGTGTCCTCTGGACAAGTGCTGCCGAACATCTGGATCACAGTCGTCTCTATTTACTAACATTGACTAGCACATGACCGTTCACGTCATAGATATATATATAAAGGCTAGATGTCTCGGCCAATGGAGTCGAACGTCGGCACATGGCGGCCATCTTGCGTCAGGCGGCTCGCTCACCCATAACATTGTGTTGTAGTGGTACCTACTTTTTAAATAACCACAACTTGTTCAATCTTCAACCGATTTTTAAATGGTTAGGTTTTTTATAAACGTCAGAGATGTAGTTATGACACTGCATACTTATGAATAATTATGTTATTTTCAAAAAAATTTAGTAATGCTCTTAAAGAGGTACAAGATGTCCCTTTACAAATATACATCAAGAATTATTTTCTTTTATTTTCTTTAAAAAGTACATGTACCACCACCAACACAAGGTTATGGGTGAGCGAACCGTCTGACTCAAGATGGCCGCCATGTGCGGACGTTTGACTCCATTGGCCGGAACCGCGGACGAGACATCTAGCCTTATATATATATCTATGGTTCACGTACACTGGTCACGTGGTGTAAACAGGAAGTAGATTGTCTCCTCAGCAGTTGGTTGTTTGTTTAGAAAAGTAAGAGCGAAGATGAGATATTGTCTTTACAGGAAGCGATACCAGAATATTTCCTCCTCGGCTGAAGCCCCACGATGTTCTAGAACTGATCTATGTTAGAACACAGTGTGGTTCTCACAGAACAATCTGTAAAGCAGGATGATCGGAGCTCCTGTCTGCGTCTCACTCTCAGATCTGAGATCAGGGAACTGTCCACACAGTGTGTGATGCCCGTCCACGCCAGCATGACCATCAGTCACAGCCCGACCCGGCGGACAGCGAGCAGCAGATCATGTCTGTGTATTGTTTACTACCCAGCTGAGGCTGTGTGTTGTCCAGATGCCAGGAACAGACAATATGTCCGGCAGCCTACGGGGGGGGGGGACAGATTGGACTGAGACAAAATCATAAAAAAGGCTCTTGCTCCAAAATGAGATTCTGTGGTTCTAAGGGTTGAACTCCACCCACAGGCGGGGTCATCTCGAATAGAAGTTGAAAACGGATTTGGAGGAGTGAGGAGGAACATTGTTTGTTTCCTGCCAAACACTTTAAGGTAAGATACGGACACCTTCTTAAAAATACCCACTGGCAACTCGCCTTCCATTTCAGGACTCGAGTGTAAGTTTGTCCTTGCTTTAGAAAACTGGCCAAACTGTATCCCACTGAAATAGATTGTCAGAGAAAGTTGTCGACCAAAGTGCGTGTTTAAAAATAGTTGTGTGCCGGAACACAGAAGAAGAAATACTGAGACACCTAATTAAGTCTGGTTGTGTTATCAAAGCACTAACGGGACTTGATTATAGAAACTTGATCTGTAAAGACATCTGAAGATATCTATCAAACCAGGGTTCATTAACTTTAAATTCTAATTAAAATAAAGGAAATGATCTATTGTCTCGTGGGAATATCTCTCGTTTGAAATAAAGTCACACGAGTCTTCAGCAGACATCGAATTCCTGATTCATAAATCTTAGAATCGAGCATCACTCTCGAACATTCTGAGGCATTTTGGGTTCAAGATTAAAACCTTCAGGTCAGAACTGTGATGGTTCAGGGAAGTTTTCTTGTGGAGGAAGCTTCTCCAGAGTGGGTCTGTAGTGAGAGATGATGTGAGGTCACAGCAGGAGGTCTCACTCGCCAGTGGGAGGGTGGACAACTTTTCTAATTAGTATCTCAAGATGGAGGTGAGGAGAAGACCTAGAGAACACGTGATAGTATCTGAATACGATGTGAATCCTGCAGAGAGCGTGTTCAAGTTGTGAACGCGTCACAGTGGAGTTGTGTGGTGTTGTGTTGTGTTGTGCACGTGTGAAACACAAACTGAGGAGAAAGTCCGGAGCCAGTTCTCCAGAGTTCGTCTGCGGGTCATGTGTGAACAGCTTCAGTGAAGAGACAGAGAGAATCAATACTAATGTCCTGTAGCTTCAGGTTCTGGCCTCAAACACATCGACTCGCTGCAGAACCCACAGCTTTCTATCGGATCAGCAATTCAATTGTGTTTGTATCGTGTCAAATCATAACACATTATCTCGAGGCACTTTGGATACTTAGGTCTAAACCTTTAAGGATTATAGAGAAACACAGCAGTTCCCACAAAGAGCAGCTGGAGAAGAGAGAACCAGACTCAGTGTGGGCCACAGCTGGGAAAGTTAATACTAATAAATAATGGTTCAAGTGTTTTAAGTTCAGGTTAAGTTCAAGTTATGATCAATAAAAGACTGTAAGTCGAGAGGGGGAGGGGTGGGGGGACACGAAGGACCAGAATGCATTGCAGACAGCAGGCAGTTCAAATCAGAGTCAGAGTCTCTTTGGAACATTTGTGAAAACAACTCTATAACTGGAAGAGACTGAACAATGACACTCTGCATAATATCTATAAGTGTTTGTGTAAATGATCTTCACAAAGTGTTTGTTGCCGACATGAAACAGAATCCATTACCCATGAGCCTCTCTGATGATTCTCCCTCTAAAACACACAGCTGATGATGACCATTAGAAACAGAGACGCTCATTATTCCAGCGTCTTTCTACGAATTCTTTCCTGGTTTCCTGAACGTCACATGTTCACATCTCATCTGCATGATGAGATAAAGCTCACGACTGTGGAAGCGAACACAGAGTGATAAATAATGTAGAGCAGTTAAGAGGCCGACGGCTCCGAGCTTCAAAACAAACAATCTGATGTCGAGAGGAAGAAGAAACAAGAGGAGCAGCAGCTTCAGGTGAAACATCACAACAATCATTTGTCATCACGACTTTATCTGATTATCATGATTATGTGCGAGTGTCTTATCGACGCTTTTTAAACTGTGAGGGTTTGTGCTGCATTTTCTTTATTTACATGTTTGTGTGAAATCACCAGAACAAAGTCAATCAACTTGTGGATTGAATGGATCAGATCCTGAATCTTGTTTCTACACGTGTGGACACACAACATCAGATTCAACCAAAGAATCAAACGTCAGCAGAAATATTAAAAAGTTTCTGAGAGAACAGACCCTCCTGTTTACACCACTGCACATGTTTTATCTGTTATGTCATAAGGTCATTTATCAGTTTAACCTTAATACCAATAAATATAGAGTTGTGTTGTCAGGCCGGCGGAGAAGCAGCAAAAAGCTTCTGTGATAAATATGCAGATTTTGATGACAAATAAAAAGACAGGTCGTTCTAGGCTCTGCTGATATTTTACAGAATCTTATTTGATTAATCAAGTAAACAAATGTAGGATTAATTTCTAATAACAGTTATGATTAGCTGCAGCCGCCGATCACATCAGTGTTGTGCCTGACAGTCAGCGATCGGTGTTTCGAAAGAATTAATAAAAGAATAAAAGTTGTGATCGGACAAACAGCTGAAAACAAAACGACTCTGTGGATGTGAGTTCATCTCTTCAAAATAAGACAAATTTTTTTCAGAATCCAAATCTCTAACCCACGAGCGTGTTCCCCCGCTCGCTGTTCACCATTAATAACTCATCGCTCCCTCACTTTGCTCCGATGATTCCTCAGATTAACCACAGGGGGAGGGAGGGGGGGGTGTTTGCCATTAATCATGCGTGTCACACGCTGCTTTCTATTATCCTGTTCACTTATCTGCTGCTTTCATCATCAGCACGGGGTTTCCTGCTGAGCGCCGCCACACACAGCGCACACACTGCACACACACAGCACACACACTGCGCACACACTGCACACACACTGCACACACACTGCACACACATTGCAAACTGTAAACGTTTCTCAGGACTTTAACTCCACTGGTTCTATTAATAGAGTTCAGTCAGGACCAGACACAGAGTTTACCCTGACCGCTGGAGATCAGGGAGAACTAATAGATTAACGAGTTGATGATGATGAGCAGGATCAGTCCTGATTAATGGCTCAGAGAAATAATTAGGAAGATAACAAAGGCTTCACTAGATGCAACAAAAACATCCCACGTACAGTTTGTTCTAATGGCCCTGATGAAATGAGAGTGGCCCACCCACTAACCCGAGGGTTGGTGGTTCCATCCCAGTCTGCATGCTGAGCTGCAGTGGTCCTCTTAGAACCAGCCTGTGGAACCAGTTCTGGTTCCTCTGTACTGTGCTTTGTGGGCATGTGTGGAAATGTTCTATCTACACATTGTGATCATTTCAGCTTTAGAGTCGAAGCTTCAGTGAATCAGTTCATTTGGATCTCACATCACAGATTAGAGCCTTCACCTGTCTGCACAGGTTTGAGGGGAATCCATCATTTTCTGCTTAATCTTGTTTAAAGACCAACCAACCAACGGACGGGGGTCACAACATAACCTCACAGACTGAGGTAATGACTCTGATAATCAACCAGATTCAGCCGTTTCAAATGATATTTCCACATCAATGAAACTGTCTTAGTAACTAACTGACTCCACATCACACATCCTCAGGCCTGAAAACAAAAAAGCTCCATGAGGCCCCAGGCAAAGGGAACCTGGGGGCCCATGAGGAACGTGTATCATGAACAAGGCTTCAGTGCTGACACACACACAACAACACACTTTGCTTTAGTCGTCAATGTACAAAACACAAATCTGCATTTTGTCCTCAGAGCAGCTGCCTCAGTAGAGGAGTGATACTTCCTGATTGGCTCAGATCCATCTCACAACAAAACCACAACAACATAAACAAAGTGTTTTCCAGCAAAACCAGCAGCTGCACGTTTATCTGGTACTTACATCCCACCATCATCATGGCCACGGAGAAGATCTTCTCTCCGTCCGTGGTGGGCGCGATGTTCCCGAAGCCGATGGTGGTCAGGCTGGTCATGGTGAAGTAGAGGGAGGTGATGTAGAGCGAGTCCTTCCCGGGGCCGCCCTCCCACTGGCCCGAGCCACTGGCGTTGAAGCGGTAGGGCGACCCGATGCTGAGGGCGAGCTGGTAGAGCCAGCTGTCCGTCTTGATGGTGTTGGTGGCCTCGTCGATGACCTCGTAGTCTCCGATGCTGTACCTGAGGAGAACCGGACCAGAGACAGGAGCTTCAGTGGTTCATCCCCCTGAGACCGGGACAAAAAGGTGCAACAGACCTGTAGAAGCTCAGATCTGCTGGAGCTGCTTCTCTTTCCCTTGCATTATCAAATCATAACTTTCTTTAATCTTATGCATCACTTCCTGAGATCTGTCTGTTTGCATGTGGCTCACAGATCTGGAGACACGTTCATCTGCTTCTCACTTGAAATGCATTAATCCTCCGATAATCTCCCGGAGGTGAGAAGAGAGACGGAGCTCCAGAGGAGAAGGTGTGAGGAGAACACTTCTGTTGTGTTTAAGGGCAACGAGTGTTTGTAATGAGGGAATGAATCAAAGGATTTGTGAACAGAAAGTGTAGAAGAACTATTTCTCTTCTTTTCTACAGGGTATAGAGTGATTTGCATGTTGTTTGACTTGGAGGAAACTAAACCAAGCTTCTACTTTGCCGGGGAGCAGCAGATGCTTTGTGACGTACAGGCGGTGGGGGGGAGGGGAGGGGGGGGCAGTGTTTTGCATACGTACCCAATTAGGAACAGTTAGGAGAGCGTGTAAACTCCCAGCAGCCAGCAGGAGCCCCTGCATGGCACTGAACTGGGAGGAAGTGAGACAACGTTCTCTAAATACCATTAAAACAAAGTGTTTACCAGATGCAGGCGAGCCAGTGGGCCACCAGTCCGAACACACAGACCAGCAGCACCAGGACGGCAGCTCCGTACTCCAGGTAGTGGTCCAGCTTCCTGGCCACCCGGCCCAGGCGCAGCAGGCGGACCACCTTCAGAGAGCTGAACAGACTGCTGATGCCCTGAGGGCCGGTGGGGGGGGGGGAGAGGAAGAGGGGGAGAGGGGGAGAGGGAGACAAGGAGGAAGAGGGAGGAGGAGGGAGGATGGTGAGCAAACTGGTGAGCAGAAACATTCGTGATCTTTGTGGACCTGCTGAAGAACTTTTCAAGAATAAACCCGTGATGAGAATAACCTCGTAATATTACAAGAATAAAGTTGAAATACAATCATAATAAAGTATTAAATAGTTTATACTGAACTATAACTTAACAAGATGCTTCACCTTCCTCATTAAAGGCGACAGGTTCTGATATTCTTCTTCTGTGCTTGTCCCCTTGTAAAATGACACAGCGCCTTATATGACTTTATTCTCTTGATTACAAAAAAACACAACAACCAACAAATACACATCCTCAAAGACCAAATCGATTTTTAAATCCTGTCAGCACAGAACCTCTCCAACCTGAGGTCTGTGTCTCCTCCTCATTAACCATGTCCTCCGGAGGCCCGGCTCCTTATGGCCTGTCCTCCATCACCTGCTTCCCAAACTCATTCAGCTGAGAGCGAGGCTCAACATACATAATGGTGAAGTCTTTATTTTACTTATTGTAAACTAATATTTAACAGCAGCAGCAGCAGCAGGCAGCGGAGACCCCAGGGCGTCGGCTCGCTCTACACAATCCGCTCTACCACAGATAACAAAGTGCTGAGCAGCAGCAGGAGACAAAACTGTGAAAGTTAATATCACAGAAGAGAAAACATTAGAATAACAAGATAAGTGACTTATTCTGGAGGAAAGAGAGAACAGAGGAGAGGAAAGTCAGCAGGGGATCCAAGGATATTATGTAATGAAGCAGGAGACCGCTGAGGAAGAGGAGGAAGAGGAGGAAGAGGAGGAAGAGGAGAAAGAGGAGGCAGAGGAGGAAGAGGAGGAAGAGGAGAAAGAGGAGAAAGAGGAGAGGAAAGTCAGCAGGGGATCCAATGATATTATGTAATGAAGGAGGAGACCGCTGAGGAAGAGGAGGAAGAGGAGGAAGAGGAGGAAGAGGAGAAAGAGGAGAAAGAGGAGAAAGAGGAGGCAGAGGAGGAAGGGGAGGAAGAGGAAGAAGAGGAGGAAGAGGAGGAAGAGGAAAAAGAGGAGGAAGAGGAGGAAAAGGAGGAAAAGGAGAAAGAGGAGAAAGAGGAGGAAGAGGAGGAAACGGAGAAAGAGGAGAAAGAGGAGAAAGAGGAGGAAGAGGAGGAAAAGGAGGAAAAGGAGAAAGAGGAGAAAGAGGAGGAAGAGGAGGAAACGGAGAAAGAGGAGAAAGAGGAGAAAGAGGAGAGGAAAGTCAGCAGGGGATCCAATGATATGTAATGAAGCAGGAGACCGCTGAGGAAGAGGAGGAAGAGGAGGAAGATGACTAAGAGGACGAAGAGGAGGAAGAGGAGGAAGAGGAGGAAGAGGAGGAATAGGAGGAAGAGGAGGAAGAGGAGAAAGAGGAGAAAGAGGAGAGGAAAGTCAGCAGGGGATCCAATGATATTATGTAATGAAGCAGGAGACCGCTGAGGAAGAGGAGGCAAAGGAGAAAGAGGAGGAAGAGGACGAAGAGCAGGAAGAGGAGGAGGAGGAGAAAGAGGAAGAAGAGGAGGCAGAGGAGGAAGAGGAGAAAGAGGAGAAAGAAGAGAAAGAAAAGGAAGAGGAGGAAGAGGAGTAAGAGGATGAAGAGAAGGAAGAGGAGGAAGAGGAGGAAGAGGAGGAAGAGGAGAAAGAGGAGGAAGAGGAACAAAAGGAGGAAGAGGAGGAAGAGGAGGAAGAGGAGGAAGAGGAACAAAAGGAGGAAGAGGAGGAAGAGGAGCAAGAGGAGGAAGAGGAGGAAGTGGAGAAAGAGGAGAAAGAGGAGAAAGAGAAGGAAGAGGAGGAAGAGGAGGAAGAGGAACAAAAGGAGGAAGAGGAGGAAGAGGAGCAAGAGGAGGAAGAGGAGGAAGTGGAGAAAGAGGAGGAAGAGGAGGAAGAGGAGGAAGAGGAGGAAGAGGAGCCACCACTTGACTTCAACCAGTTCCTCTTTTGAGCTTTTACTTTGAAGCTTTTCTCTAAACATTTAAAACCTTCAGCTCGTCCACCTGAAGCAGCATCTTCATCAAACTGAGGAGGAGGAGAAGGTTTCTTCAGCCTGAACAACAGCTCATCTGTTAAATGTTTCTGATTGGAGGTAATTTCACAGTTAATCACTGAGCTAAACCAATCAGGACCAGTTCTGTGGGGAGCTGAATGACCAATAAGCTGCCTGAACAGAGAGCTGCGTTTTATAAAAGCTTTTCATTGGACTGACATGAAATTAACTTTAATCTTTTTAATCTCTGGCATCAACAGGATCCCAACAGAACCACTGAGCAGGTTCCTGAGACCTGGAGGAACAATGGGACTCGGACCAACAGGGAACCCATTCAATCCTGGTCCTGGACATCGGGGGGGGTAGATTCTCTCTTTTTGCCACCGTTTGTTTTATCATGATAATTTATAACATTTATCCCTCCCTGGTTTCATCTCGGTGCTGAATTATAATTGGAACTTTTCTCCACTGAAAACAACTGAGCAGATTTCCATGAAACCTGAGGGAAGGAGGTCGTTAGCGTCCGAGAGGAACTCATCAGATCCTGGATCAGATTCTGATCAGGGGACGGATCCAGAGAAGTTCTCTAACAAACATCTATGAGTGATTTGAAACCGATTGAATTCAAAGAGACTGTTTCTCCTGTTTGTTAATAGATACAAGGAAACAGTTTCTCTCAGTATTAATGAATATGAATATTGAGTTTCATCTCGGTTTGGACCTGAACTGGACGAAGGTCTTGATTGAACCTTCGCCTCCGCTGCAGCTTCTGATGTTTCCCTCCCTCTCTCTCTCTCTTTCTGATGCAGGTCTCCCTTCCTCTCTCTCTCTCTGATACAGGTCTCCCTCCCTCTCTCTCTTTCTGATGCAGGTCTCCCTCCCTCTCTCTCTCTCTGATACAGGTCTCCCTCCCTCTCTCTCTCTCTGATGCAGGTCTCCCTCCCTCTCTCTCTCTCTGATGCAGGTCTCCCTCCCTCTCTCTCTCTCTCTGATGCAGGTCTCCCTCCCTCTCTCTCTCTCTTTCTGATGCAGGTCTCCCTCCCTCTCTCTCTCTCTGATACAGGTCTCCCTCCCTCTCTCTCTCTCTGATGCAGGTCTCCCTCCCTCTCTCTCTCTCTGATACAGGTCTCCCTCCCTCTCTCTCTCTCTCTGATGCAGGTCTCCCTCCCTCTCTCTCTCTCTGATGCAGGTCTACCTCCCTCTCTCTCTCTCTGATACAGGTCTCCCTCCCTCTCTCTCTCTCTCTGATACAGGTCTCCCTCCCTCTCTCTCTCTCTGATACAGGTCTCCCTCCCTCCTTCTCTCTCTCTGATACAGGTCTCCCTCCCTCTCTCTCTCTCTCTCTCTGATACAGGTCTCCCTCCCTCTCTCTCTCTCTGATACAGGTCTCCCTCCCTCTCTCTCTCTCTCTCTCTGATACAGGTCTCCCTCCCTCTCTCTCTCTCTGATACAGGTCTCCCTCCCTCTCTCTCTCTCTCTCTCTGATACAGGTCTCCCTCTCTCTCTCTCTCTGATGCAGGTCTCCCTCCCTCTCTCTCTCTCTCATGCAGGTCTCCCTCCCCCCTGCAGCTTCAAAGGCCTCCCCCGAGACTCGGACGCTGCCCAGCTCATATGTAAATGGATCCAAATTAGAAAGCAACAGAACCAGATGAAAAGAGTCAAAAGCATCACGCCTGTAGAAGCAGGACTCACAAGCACCTGAGTGTCAGAGCAGAGCCTGGAGCCGGGGGGGGAAACCACGCGTCCACCGGGGAGTCGGCTCCGTCTCTCATTATTTTCAAAGCACAGGACGCAGCATGGCGTGTTCCTGACGGCGTCGGGAGCTTCACGAGTTTCCTGCTCTCGACCCGTGGAGCATTAAACATTTAATACGTGTCAAGCTTTTAGCAAAAGTGCAGCACGCTCCGATTGAGTTTTCAATTGTCACCGTGCAGCAGCAACAACTCAGAAGATGCTGTTATTACAGTTTGTCTTCCTCCAGCGTTTGAGGAGGAACAAAGTCAAAGTGAATAATGTGCATTTTAGATATTTAAGAAGCACAAAGTGGTTTTAATAACCTTGCAGATTTTTTTGGGGTCTGTTTGATTCATGAAGGATATAAAATATTAACTCTCAGTGAGGAAATCACGATATCAACTGTTAGAAAAGTTAAAAATCAAATGAGCAGCATCTATCATCTCCTGGATGAGTTTAGTTTTTTCACTGGTTTCTCTCCCTCCGAGGAAAGAGGGGCGGGGCGAAGGAAGTGAAGAAGAAGAGGAAGAGAGGAAGTGACCAAGCAAGAAATCGATTGATATAGTGATATACATCCCACCTGTAGGGGGCGACGTGAGCCCAGAGAGCGCTTTAAGAAGTGCGTTGATCTGAACTCTTCATCCGTTCTTCACTGTGTTTCTGGTTCTTGTCTCTTCATCTTCCTCCTGTTTATTCCTCCGTCACTTCTTTACAGTTTCTCCGCCCCTCCCTCTCCCAGTGTGACTCCCCCCCCCCCCACAGACCCCTCCCGGCTCTGTCAGCTTGGCGGTGGCGACATGCACGCCACACAGAAAGGTCAACCTGGATTAGACCTTTTGGAGCTGCCTGCAGACGCCTGCTGTGAACTCCCATCGGCCCGCGGGGCTCCTCCGTGACAGCAGGGGGGGGGCTTCAGGATCCACAGGAGGTTCCAACACACACCTCCTCCGCCCACACACACACACACACACACACAGACACACACCCTGACTCCTAACACCACCTCTGCCGCAGCCCGAGGGAGCGTCAGCACGACTCCTCATGAGAGTGTTACATCACTTTGTGCTGTTGCTCCACTTTGTGCTGACCTGTGTCTGGGAGTAGGTGTTGCTCTCCTCGAAATATCAGAACAAATCTCCAAAATGTCACCAGGAACAGAACCAGAGAACAATCCATAAACTTTAAAATAAAAACGTCTTGTTCTCTTGGACACAATTTACTGAACCAACGAACCTGCTGAGCATCATCAGGATGAAGAACAATAACAGAGATTATTAAAATGAATGTGCAGCCACGTTCAAGGCTCTGCTCGTATCCTGTCTTTTGTGATAATGTTTGGATTCATTAACGATTGTTAAGTTGTTGTTTTGTGGCTTTAATTTCAGGATGGGACACGTTTGATTCCTCTAATGAACTAAATGAGACTCGCTCGGTCAGTTTCCTTTCTGCTGCTCTAATTAGAGCTCGTTTGCTGGAAAGTGTCAGAATGAGAAAAACTAATGAGCAGAATATTTCATCACCAACTCTGACGAGACTGATGTCGTCTCAGTGGGAACACACTTTCATTCTGTGTGGAAGTAAATTGTCAAATAAAAACACAATAACGTCGAGGACAATGTAAAAAACTGGGAAAGCAGCTTTGCAGGATTCAACAGATATTTAATCCAGAAGAAGAAACTGACACAATCGGATGTGTTGAATCAATTAATGGATCAAATTATTGATATTTAATGTGTAGATTAAAAGTTTATGATGTCTGTTGTGTGTCTGTTCATTTGTCCTACACCTCACCAGTCATGAAGAACTACGTGTGCATGTGTGTGTGTGAGTGTACGTGCACGTTAGCACGGTTTGCAAAACCTGCATCAAAACCATAAACTAAAAATACTTCCTGCCTATTTCAACCATCAGACACAGCACCAGGGGAATTCAGTCTGTAAACATCCCATAATAACCTCTGCTATTTCCTCTCAGCATCCGTCCTCTCCTCCAAACGGCTAATTCTGGGGAAGCGGCAACAAAAACGTCAATTTAGCAAAGAGGCGAAGAGAGACTCCACTTCAGTGGCTGGAAATGTACGTGTCATTGATTTCCTCTCAGCCCACAGACCCCCCCCCCCCCCCATCCATCGCTGAGCGGCGGCGAGAGGCCGAGAGGCCGAGAGGCACCTGAACCGAGACGCTGTGATAAATGATGGATACTGAACACGAGGCAGCTCTCAGCCTGATGGAGAACAGGAGGACGGAGAAGCCACCAAAACAAACAGCAGGTTCAACGCTGAATGTTTAACTGACACACGTGAGGATGATAATCTGAGTGAATCCAGAGAAAAAGGAAATCCCTGTCTCACCAGCGTGTCGTCCCCAATAGGATCAACTTCATGAATCTACTGGAGACATATAAATGGACCATTACCACACCCGCCAAGTTTCAGGAAAATAGGAACAATAGTTTTTGTGTAAACCAGTTGAACAACACCTGCAATGACTCTGTGGCAGAGGTAATAAGCACAAAGTGTAAAGACCAAGAATCAAATGTGGGAAGACGTGACCCTTCATGATGCACCAGGAGATTTATAAACTGACTTTTCATTGGTCGCTGGGAGAATAATCCTTCAACTGTTTAAATCTGCTTGTTACCAGTTCCTTTATCAGACCTTCCCAGTTTGTGTATCAGAGGTTTTGTGTTGGTGGAGATGTTTTTCCAGACAAGAATAAACGGAGGGAGGTGTGGGATCAGCTTCTGGCACGAAAACACACAAGATGTGGAAAACTCAGCTGCTGGCAGTTTAAATACTGGTTTCACTATTAATACAACTCAAAGACACACAAGCAGCACAATGCACGTGAACACACCCCCACACCCACACAATGGTTTGTGTGTGTTCACGTGCGTGTGAAGTGTGATTTCCACAAACAGTGAAAAACACGCCCACTCAGATTAAACACTGGAACGTGAACAAACAGAGAAACGTTGTCCAATATTAGCAGATATCACCTGTTGCCCCCCCACCCACACACACGCACACCCAGACACCCACACACACACACACACACACACACACACACACACACACACACACACACATTCAGTGGACGGCTCCTTCCTCTCAGACTCAGGTCTAATTAATTCAGCAGGAAACCAAGTGGAAAATCAGCTCTAATGGACCTGAGGCCTTATTGATATAACTCCTGGATGTCTGACGGGTGTAAACAGCCGTGAAACTGATCCTGAACCAGTTTGTCTCATTACAGAAAATCACCCAGAAATCTAAAAATGGCAGAATTATCCTAAGCAGTATTATCTCCGAGTAATTAGACACCAGAGTTCCTCAGGATTCACACAAGAAACACCTCGTTCCTGTATTAGTGTGAAAGTCAAACAGCTGACGGATCATAAATCCACCGGCCACATCAGAAAGCATCTGAAGAACCAGCATCAGGCTCTGGATCCTCTGATGTTTAAACATGCACACGACCTCAGAGACATTGGGGGGGGGACTGCTGGAGGATTTCAATAATGAATTTCAAGCTATTACAGCAGGAGCCAACTGGGAATGAACCATTTTCTCTCCACGTTCAGAAACTACCATCCGTCGTCTTAGCCAGAATAAATAAAACTATAAATCTATGAGCTTAATGACTATTAGCTGCAGAAAGCCCCTGGATCAAATAACCCCATTGCCCCCCCCCCCCTGTGGTTTAGAATGCAAACCATGGATTAACTGTAAGGTTTAAATACGAGTGTAAAATACAGCTTTACTTTCTCTGTGATTTCCAGTTTCCAGAGATACATGTAAGTGGTGGCTTGTGCACGTGACCTGCAGAAGATCTGAAGACGACCCCTGCATCATATAAGTCACAACCTTTTGGTTCCATAAAGTTTTTACCATCCATACAGACGTCATAGTTTAAGCTGCTGCTGCTGTTTCTACTCGTGAGCAGCATCAATGCAGTTCTCTCAGATGTTTAAACTTCTCTTTCTCTCCCTCAACCGCTAATATTTAATAATAAAATGACGATGCAGGATTTTGTGATAATACAGGAAATGTATTAAAACAAAATATAGGCGACACAATGTCTGTTAACCTAGTTTAAGCTCCGACACTTCACAGGCTGTGTAAACTTTTTAACCTTGAGACCCAGGACCCAGGAGAGTTCCAGAGAGTTTCCTCCGAATGGGTTCAAATCCTTGTCACTTCCCCTTTTGAGCATTTTTCACCTTCATCTCAAAAACGTCCCAAACACAAACATACCTCATCCACGTTCTCGAAGGCGTTGATGATGTCATAGGGCAGGCAGGACAGCAGGTCGATGACGAACCAGGTCTTCAGGTAGTTCATGCGGATGAGCTTGGGATCGGAGATGACTTCTCCACCGGGCCCCACGAAGGTGGTGTGGAAGTTGAGGACGATGTCCACCAGGAAGATGACGTCCACCACGCTGTCCAGCACCAGCCACACGATGTTGTTCTGCTTGGTCTTGAAGGAGACGTTGTAGGGCACCATGATGGCCGTGTAGAAGGTGAGGATGAGGATGACCCAGTCCCAGGTGGTCTTGAAGGTGCAGTAGTGGAGGATGATGTGCGGCGGCGTCTTCGGCGCCTCCTGCTTGTACTGAGGGAGGATGTCCGAGTTGAGCTGCAGCACCTGGAGACGAGACACAGCGGGTAACTCACTCACTTTGTTTTCTTTTAGAGCACAAGAGTTACATTCCACTATTAATGTACGCGTAGAAATATGATGCCTTTGTGTTTTTGCACATTAAACCCCAAAAAGTTGTTGTACTGTTTGTTAAAAAACGTACGAGATCTCTCAGTTGGTGTTTTGGCCCCTTGCTGCATTGTGTAACTGTGTGCGACACTATTTGCCGCATGCTTGTGTCACGTCCATAAAGTCGTTACCGTCCACGCAGACAGTCAGACCTCATTGTTTCAGCTGAGTGGCATCAATGAAATTCTCTCTCTCTCACAAGAACTTTGAGCTGTTGAGCCTGAGAGGGAAGTTGGTTGGCGTGCGAGTTCCCCTCACTCATAACCTCATAACTCATAACTCATAACTCATAACCTCATAACTCATAACCTCATAACTCATAACCTCATAACCTCATAACCTCATAACTCATAACCTCATAACTCATAACCTCATAACCTCATAACCTCATAACTCATAACTCATAACCTCATAACTCATAACCTCATAACCTCATAACCTCATAACTCATAACCTGCCACCAGGTTTCATGTTAATCCGTCCAGCAGCTTTTGCATATTTGCATAAAGACGTCAGACGCAGCTGTTCCAGACTGTGACGTGAAGCGTATGTGAAAATATTAAACATAGATTTCCTCCACATGAACGTCAACAAGCTTCCATTTGAAAGTTTGCGTATCATAACAGGCTCCTCCCCTTCTCTCCTCTCCTTCCTTCCTTCCCTACATTAACACTTCTTTCCTCCTGCTTCCTCACTTAATCCATCACTTTCTCTTTCCTCTCTTCTTCAACCCTCTCTCTCTCTCTTTGCTTGTTCCTGCTCCCTCTCTCATTTCACTGATACCACTCTCCACTCGCTCCTCCCTTCAGACCCCCCTGACACGCAGACTCCTCCCTTCAGACCCCCCTGACACGCAGACTCCTCCCTTCAGACCTCCCTGACACGCAGACTCCTCCCTTCAGACCCCCCTGACACGCAGACTCCTCCCTTCAGACCTCCCTGACACGCAGACTCCTCCCTTCAGACCCCCCTGACACGCAGACTCCTCCCTTCAGACCTCCCTGACACGCAGACTCCTCCCTCGACTCCTGCGACCAAACTCAAACTAATTCTGACTCGAGATGAAACACGGAACTCAAACCTTCATGAATAAAACCGGTGTGAGGCGGAGGCTCCTGCAGGACGAGGCACGAGTCCACGTCTCCCCAGCAGTCACAATCATTCAGAGTGTCCCCGGTTCCCTGTCTCTCTACCCAGCATGCATTGCTAATGGCCACCTGCAGTCCACGGAGCGGAGAGAGGATCGGTGTCAAACAGCTGCAGATCCCGAGGGAGCGAGTGAGTGGAGGACGGACGTATTGAGGACGAGAGAGAAACTGTCTCCACATATTCATCCATGAGTCTGTGTTGCTGCTTTAACGCTGATGAATGTGGATCATGTGTCATATGAGGCTGAAGTGTCTCTTAGCTACAAACAAATTCAATCTAAGGCCTTTTCGTACAGAACTTCAACAGCAAGACCGAGTCTGATGACGCCGTGAAACAGTGAGGGATCATGGCAGTTGTTCTCTTGTGCTTGTGTGTGTGTTTGTGTGTGTGTGTGTGTGTGTGTGCTCCTGCTCACCTCCACCAGTCTGGACTGCTTGTGGCTGACCTCGTGGTGGCTGATGGGCGCCAGCTGCTGCAGCGTGTTGCGGTTGTTGGTCAGCGCTCGGGTCAGCCGCGCGAACTTGGTCCATCCTGCAGAGATCACACATCGATCAGAAACTCAAACGGCTGAGGTCTCGGCCTGAAGCTCGTATATTTACAGTGCGCCCGACATGACGTGAGAGCAGCAGGAGCCCGAAGCTCCGAGCGTCCTGGAACACGAGAGAGAATCCAGCGGCTGCAGGGTTCGAGCCCCGCGGACGTCCAGCGAGCTGCGACCTCTACGAGGAGGCTGAAGGACAAAGTCTCCTTCTGGGGATCAACAGCAGTGAAACGCAGCATATGTGTTTTTAATACATGTGATGAAAACCAGTCTGAGTAGGAGTTGCCCTTTCTCTAACCGTGTCCCAGTTTGTGTTTACAACCTGCACCAGTTGCATACTAATCTTTGAACAGTCACAATGAGTCAGCTGGGCTCACTGGTGCTTTTCTGTTTGGAACCAGCTTCACATGAGGAAGACAAAAGAGGTTAAACAATTCTGAAACACAAATCTCGCCATCTTGCATCATTTCGAGATTGTGCCGGTGTTCGTGAAGCAGACTGCAGCCAGCCAGCAGGGGGCGAGCAAGGTGTTTTCTCTCTGGCTCATAAAATCCTCTCTAAATGACGGAGGAGCATTAAATCCAAGAACCAGGAAACTGGCCAGCAGCTTGGATCGAGTCTTCACCGGGGCCGTTTGGTTTTAGCGCCCGTCTCTGCAGCGACAACAATCAAACTACTTTATACAACAATTATCCTTTTAATTAGACATTGGTAATGTAGGCATATGATTACTGTGACTTTTCATAATGCGGATTATTAATAGCGTGGCATCAAAGTTCATCAGCTCGCCAAGACTCACGAAATTGCTGTAACTTCCGTGTTCATGGGTGCATCTCCCTCAAACTATATGTGTGTAGCAACAGCCCCCCCCCCCTGCAGACATTCAGATGGTTTTAAGGAATGGGCGTGGCAAAATAACTGACTAGCACCCCCTAAAGGGCAGCCCTGGAAATACGATTGGCCGACATCTACTAAAATCGATAGGAACATGTGTCTTTTCATAACAAAGAAATAAGTCTCTTGGATTGATATGCTAGAACAAACAGGGAACCCGCCATTTTGACTTTAGTTCCCGTTATCCACATTTGTACTTTGACGAACTTGTCGTACGGCTTTCATCAGATCAACTTCAACTTCTGGGAGTGTCATCTAAACTAGACGGAGATATAAACTACCTCTGTGGATTTCATTTCATCACACGGTGATTACACGCCATCAAAACACGAGCTTCTGTATCTCTGGCCTATTTGGTCCAATCGGGTCCAAACTAGACATGTAAGACAAGAGTCCTGTCCTGAAGACATCTACACAGACAACATGACTTAAAATCACAGCGCCACCTGCTGGCTACAGGAAGTGACATTTTCTGACCACGCTGCCACTGAATTGGACCGGGGGGGTGATTCCCTGCGCTCCGACCGCTCTGCTCTAAAAACAAAAACAAATGTTGGTGAGGGCAGAGAGCAGCAGCCGGGCGTCACACATTCCGCTCGACCCCCATTGACGGGACCCCCCCCCCCGGCCAGGCCCTTTTCATTCCCTGTTCAAATGGAGGCAGATTCAACTCTGGACTTTGCAACACTTCGGATGAACATCTCCACGTGGTGCGTTCAGGGTTTCCTCGGAGCGCTCGGCTCCCCTCGAGGGACCCGCTGCACACAGGCTGTTGTGTAACTTATTGTGCGTCTTGATCTTCAGACTCTTTTGTGTGATGTTCAGTACGATAACACTGACAGTGTGCAGCCACAGATAACAAGCCTCGCTGCTCTGAGAGCAAACTGGAGCGTTTCTTTCTCCACTTCCGTCCCCGGAGGAAACGTGCTGCGCTCGAGCTTCTGCAACTCGCAGTGGACTCTGGATCGCAAACAGCCGAGAGTCACGAGCGCCCCAGAGACCCACTGTCAGTGAACCCCCCTCCTCTCAAGCACTGACGCACTGTGAAAGATAAACACCAGAACGATTCCTCAGTTACATTTTCTTACAAGGCTGATTTCATTGAACAGCTGTAGTGACTGTGGTCCCCTGAGGTCACGGGCTGTGGGGAGCTACAGCGTAATTAGCAGGTTTTTTAAAACCACGAGTAAAGTGAGACGAGGAGTTAACCATCATGTTCATCAGGCTCATCTCGCCAAATGACACCTTTCCATCGCAGCCAATCAGAGCACAGAGCCGATAAAAACTCATTAAGTCATTAATGAGGATTTCATCCACTCCTCCAGCAGAGGGTTCATGATTTCTGATCAGATTGGATCATAATTAGTTGTTTGATGATCTGAAAACAGTGTGAAACTCTGAAGCCGACTCATCAATGGACATCGAAGACAACAAATGACGTCAAAAGTACCAGACTGTGAATCTGGAGCCTGTTTCCTGTGCAGAGTGGAGACGTGTCGTCCATCTTTGTTTCCCGTCTTCCAGGAGCACTGAGGTCGCGGCTGGACGACCTGTGTGAGCACATTGTCCTCCAGGGCTTCTCCTTGTCATGTGGTATTATCCCATTTACCTGAGCAAAGGTTTTGAGTGCTATTTCTATACTGGCCGTACACTGGCTGCATAATTCACTCTACAGCATGTATGCATTATACAGGAGTACAATGCCACACTGTGTTCGGGAATAATAAAAACCCAGGACCACTTTCATCACGAGGTTAAAATGGAGGAATTTGTCTCGGTGGCACTTCTGTGGAACCTGCAGGACGAGTAACTGGGTCCTCTTCCCCCCAGTTCCCCTGAAGATGCATCGCTGCGTGTTCATCAGACTGGAGCACAAAGGAACTGGGAGTTTAGAAAAAAAGGGGCTGAGCTAAAAATAGCAGCAGGAGCAGAACTGGTACCAGCACGGAGGATTGTGGACGGAGATTCTCATCTGCAGCTCGACTCCGAGGACGAGCTGCAGAACACAGAGGTTTGTCCTCCGGTCAGAAGACGGACAAACATCGGACTCGGTTCTAAAGGCGTCTCTGCTGTGATGGAGAGAATCAAACTATTAAATATCACAATGATCCTGTGACTTATTGATTCTTACTTGTTACTGCATCGGGGTTTTGGTCACGTTGCTTAAACCTTTTAGTTGTTAAATGTATTTGATAAACTCACAAACCACAGTGTGTGTCTGTGTGTGTGTGTGTGTGTATGTGTGTTATCACATGGACACAGATGTTTGGTTGAATTAATTCCAGAGGTTCATTAACTTGTCGCACAAAAGGCTGATTTACTGTCTGCGTTGAACACAACAGCTGCAGCTCACACGTTTTATTATTTATGACCAAAACCATCACACCCTCTACCAGCCGCTCTGTTTCTGTGTAAGCTGTTTGTGTCCGGCTCACGTTGATTATGTGTGTTGTGTCATATTCTTACTGTTCCTCACGAAACATCTGGATATTTTATCAGAGCAAACATTTTGTATTTGAGCCTCTCGTCCACAAACAGCTTCAGTAAAGTCACTAAAACAAAGAAGCTGCAGGTTTTTCAAAGGAAACGATGACGTCACGGTTTCTTTGTTGCTTTGTGCGATGAGCAGAAACAACAACAACAACAACAACAACAACACTGTTTCTCCACGTTTGGTTTGCACCGATGTTCCTTTGTTCTTCTCTCAGGGTTCGTAGTCGTTTGTCCTTTGATGCTTCTTCTCAACCAACGGCTTATTGACGAAGGCAAACTACAACTGTACCGATCAAACCTGGTGGACAGAAGGTGTGAGAGGAGCCTGAGGCTGAGGTCACAACATCTGGGAAGCGTTTCCAGATGCTGACGAAGCAAACGCTGAAGAAAACAACCGCACAGCTTTCACTTCTCTGCCCCGACTCCCGTTCAGCTTTCACAACAGAAGCAGAGACAGACCTGGTGTCGGATCGTCTGAGAGATTTAATCCAGTCCAGTCCATTTTCGTTACATTTCCGGAAAATGTCCGGAAAATTCCCATGGGAATATTAAGCTCAAATCAGCCTATGACAAAACAAAATGTTTATATTTATGTCTGTATATGACAAGGTAAATACAGTTAGTATAAATTACCTACACAATTTCCAGTTTATTCCCGTATATTCCCGTTAATTCCCATGGAAAGTTTCCAACTTCGAATATTCCCGGAATTTTTCAACCCTAATCCAGAGAAATAATTTACAGGAGCGCCGCCTCAAGTCGGAGAGACAGGGACATTTTGTGTGTAAACCGTGTCCTGTGCTCGCCTGGTGACACACATCACCGTCACAGGAAGAGGAGGAGCATGTGGTGAAAATAAGAATTTGAGGATCTTCAGCAGACGAGCGTCTCTCCTCTCATGGGGCTGACGCTGACGTGCTGAGCAGCCGGAGCATCCAGAGCAGCCGGGGACGGAGCCCAGAGCGAGAGCTGGTCCGGGGTGCCAGCGTACTCAGCTGCATGCAGGGCCTGCAGCGACGAATCCCCCCCCACACACACACACAAATGGCCTCTCGGGGGGGGGGGGGGGGGGGGGGGGGGGTGGAAGAGCAGCTCACACTGCGCTGCTCTGTGACACGGTACAGTAACGCTGCAGCTGCTCTGCACTGAGACACACTGTAGTGACGGGGCCTGCGTCAGTCAAACCCCCCCCCCCAAAAACAAAAACATTCTCTGTGATTGGATGAGATTTTCACAACTGACTCGAGTAAAAATTTTTGCAAAGCGTGAAAGAGAGCAAGAGAAGATTCATTAAAAATGAAATCCTGAGGAATCATTTTTATGAAAAGGTTTCGACTGCAGCTTCAGACGTCGACTCGATCATGTGACACCATCAGCTCCCATCAAGCTCTGACTGAATAAACACCACGCGACAACATGGCATGTGTGCACGTGTTTACATCTGTGTGTGTATGTGTGTCTGTGTGTGTGTGTGTGTGGGAGTAGGGTGGGGGTTCCTTGTCAAAGGGCAAACACGCCCACTCAGCGACGCCGGGAGCGGCTCTGAGGGCAGGAAGCTGACACTGTGCATCAGTCAGGGAGCAGAGCCGCCTCCCACATCTCCCATGATCCTCAGCAACCTCCTGGAACGCCACCCGACAGCTCGACACGTTCTCACAGAACCCGACTCGCTCTCATCCGTCAGCAAAGAGACGTTCGTAGGAAGCAAAGGTGTCGAGAGACGGGGACGGGGACAAAGTAAAGATAACTTAAAAAGGAGATGGACGGGAGAATCAATAAGGAGGAAATAAAGATGAGGACAAGAAGGACGAGAAGGTGGAAGAAGTGAGAGTGAGAGAAAGAGAGGAGGACAGAACAGAAGATAAACAAACAAGTAAGAATCGTTGAAAAGAAACGAAGGATGAAGGAGGAAGAACAAAACAGCACGAGGACAAGAAGAGAAGAGGAGAATGACAAGTGGAGGAAGAAGGTGAAGAGGAAGGTGAGGGAGGAAATCAAACCAAAGGAAATAAAGGGAGGAGAGGAAGAGGAGGAGGCTGCAGGAGGATGAAGAAACCTACAGACATGAACTCATCAGGTTCACCTCCTCCTCTGCTCTTTACTGTCCAACAACAAACCGTGACTCTAACGAGGACGACAACACACAACTCAGACAATCAGCTTCTCAAACCCAGCTTCACGTCCACACGTCTCCTCACGTCCACACGTCTCCTCACGTCCACTGCCAATCCTCCAGCAGCAGCAGCCGTCCTCCTGAGGGACACTCACCTTTAGTGGTCTCGTCCTCGATGGGCTGCTTGAAGACGGTGATGTCCTTGAAGGTGCAGAGGAACAGAACCACCTTGTCGTTCTCGTTCCTGATGGGAGCCACTTGCATGTAGAACCACACGGGACTTCCTGCAAAGACGTCAGGAAAGAAGTCTTAATAAGTCTTATCTCACGTGCAAGTTCAATTCCTAACTTCATAAGCACACAGGGAACTGAGATCTTCCAGAGTTTCATCCAACAACTCTGCTCAATTAACTCCTCGACCACATTTTGAAATGAGAACATTGATGATCCTGGTGAGGAACAGTTTGATCCTGCAGCTCTCAGGGTTTTAAACTCCACGTGTTCAAACTGAAACCAGTTGAAGTCCTCTCAGGGAACTCGTTGTTCTTCCTCCGACCGACTCCCTGACTCTTTATGACCTCGAGTCTTCGTCCGTCTCGTTTGTACCCGGCTCTCCGCTCGAGCCTCGCTCTCCGGATTTGTCAGTAAATTTGTGCCATTTTTAAAATTGATTCTTTCTGGTTCTCAGTGTGTTTCTGCCTCGTGCTCGTCCCTCTGCTGGTCGACCACTCCTCAGAGACACTGGGACATTTAATTGGGACATTTCTCTGTCTGCACCCTTCGTCCGTCCCGCTCCGACACGGTGGACAGAAGCTTCCGTCCTCTTCCACCCACCTCCACCTGTTGATGTTCTTGTTCTCTATATTCCCATTTATATTAGGTCGTTTGAATTTTAAAACTTATTTTACAAAGTTCACTGTGGATTAAATTGTTCGTCTTTACACGTGACGTCATTCTGCCACATGAGGACTCATGATTGGTTGATATAATGAGCTGCAAATCATCTCTCTACTGGTATTGGTTGGAAAGTTGATGCATTACTTCACTTTCCATAGTCCAATTAAAGGCTGAGATTTATTAAATATGTATAACATCATATGATGGGGAATCATCTTCTGATCAATACAAGCTTAATTATTAATAAGTATTATTATAATAATAACTATAATACCCAAGGCTTCTTTACAGAGTAAGACAAATATATTGATTGATCAAATTGTTTATCATTGTGAAGATATCCTGGAAAACGTGTTTATGACAATATCTTTCTTTGATCTTTACCTCATCATGAAGTTTGGTGAAAACTGATCCATGTGTTGTTAAATTATGTTGCACACAATCACACACACACACACACACACACACACACACACACACACACTTCCAGGGTCAACACTGGGATTCTCTGTTTCTGTCTCAGAGCTGAAGACACCTGCTGCTTCTCAAATCTGATCCAACATCTCACAAATACACAAATCCAGTTATTAATCTGTGTATTGGTCCTGGATCAGAACCAGTGAGACCAGTTTGAAGTGTTTTTAATCGTTTCCTGAAAACTGTGCAGCTCGAAGGCTCCGAGGGATAAAACCTAAAAGATCCTGTGGACCAATCACAAGCGTTCGGCTCGTTTCACACCAATCACATCGATGTGTCTCCGCACGTCCTCGCTCCCACTGCAAATTAACATGTGTGTTCACAACAACAAGTGTGATGCTGCCAGTCGGACTGCGACAGTGTGTGTGTGTGTGTGTGTGTGTGTGTGTGTGTGTGTGTGTGTGCGTGTGTGTGTGTGTGTGTGTGTGTGTGTGTGTGTGTGTGTGTGTGTGTGTGTGTGTGTGTGTGTGTGTGTGTGTGCGTGTGCGTGTGTGTGTGTGCGTGTGTGTGTGTGTGTGTGTGTGTGTGTGTGAGAGAGAGAGAGAGCGAGCAGGGCTGAGCCAATCAATGCTCTCCAGTGAAATAAGATTGTCCTCACTTGAAATAGTAAAAAGAAAAAGGAAATCGATTTGTGTTGCTCGATGTTGATGTTGTTGTTGTCGCCACAAATAAATGAGAGAATGTGAAAGTGAGTAGAAACACTGTCGTTATGAAACTGGAGCAGGTCAGAGGTCAAATTCCCTCTGTTTATAATGTGGACACGTGTCTCAGATCATCTCTAAATGTCAACCATGAAGACAGAGGACAGACGAGGGACTCACGGTTCTTCCTGTAGAGCAGGACCTCGAAGCAGTTGGACTCGTAGTTGTCGAACGTCTGCCGGACTTGGTCGATGCTCTTCTTGTCCGTCAGCTCTCCGTACATGAAGCTGGAAGAGGAGACGAGCGGGTGAGACACACACGTTTCCATCTGCACCGTGAAGTGGCCGTTAACTTGTTTTATGTTTGCGTGTCACAGAGTGAATTGATGAAGCCGCAGCTCAGATTGATCAGTGAGGGACGGATCGGGGGATCGGTGGTTGATTGGTGCTGCCTGCACTTCCTGGAAATGGTTCTAATTATTCCTCTAAAGGCCTGAGGACATTTCAATCTCTGCTAATCGCTCTGAGAGATCCGTGTGTTTCCCCACAGCCGCAGTGTGTTTGGTCTTTGTGTGGTATGGGCCCAATATTGTATTATTTGTGTGTGTGCATCGTTGTGTAACTATCTCCGTGTCTGCAGATTTCTGATTTCTGAACGTGTGAAACATCTGTAAATATTCACACAGTTCCAAAAGAAGGAAAAACCAACAAGTCATCAGTTACAACACTTTTTTTTTTATGTGGGTCTTGTGACCATTGATCCTGAGTCCCCCCCCCCTCCCCCCTCCCCCACACCACTCCCTGTTTCAGAGTGGGGGGGGGGGTTTTAGCAGGACGACTCTGCTGAGGTCCACACTCCTGCTGCCTGACAGGAGAGCGGCTCTCCAGCAGCAGACCAGGTGAGGATCATGTAAACAACTCGGCTGCTTGGTTTGAACTTTTTAATCTTTCTCTCCGGCGCGTTTCACATTTGAATAATGGATGAAAGTGAATAAAAAGAGAGAACACAGTGATTCTTTTGCAGGATAAATGGGGAACATGGTTTTAGTTTTAAAAACAATGACTCATCGCTGCTCTTGTGTGGATATGAAGACGCTGGCGCTGTAGAAATATATTGTTTTTTATAAGTTTCACTCTGACTGGAAAATTTAAACCATTAAAAACACATGAAGGGAGCTACACAAGAAATAAACCTTCAGCCGGAGAGTGTGTGCAATGGATATAAAGAGGAAATATTCAAGTACAAGATGAGAACAGTTCCATTATCGCTCCATCACCAAACTGAACTTAACAGATAAAACAAAGATGACTGCTCATCTACCAACCTGCATGTGCTGCTCTTCTGCATGACCTCGGCCCGGTGGAAGCCTGACAGCTTGCAGAATCCGTCATTGCTGTAAACTACGGGCCACTCCACGATCTGGGCGTTTCCCAGGAGGAAGCTGGTCTCTGGTGGACGGAGAGGACAGAGAGGAACATCAGCACCAAATGAGAAGAGACAGATAAAAAGGCTGCGGAGCTTCTCGGTCTCAGGGAACAGAGCGAGGTCTGGTTTCCACTCTGGGAACAGTCGGGACTCAGTGATGATGCAAGACCGAGAGAAAGAAGAGGAAAGACTGGGAACTTGGGAGAATGAAACTTTAACAATAAACCTTCAGAAAGAGGAGGATGGATCACAGCAAGAAACGAGAAGGAGACTCGAGCTCAAAACTCCACCAAGACCCGACGGTGAATCCAACCACGCTGCAGGAACCCTGATTATTCTGTGAGTAGCTTCTTATCCTTCCTCCAAGTTTCATGGAAATCTGTCCATTGGTTTCTGCGTAGTCTCATTATCTTATCACACCAGGGCCGTATCCATTCTAGGGCCGGGCTGCTCGTCTTCTTCAGGTGTTTGTCAGAGGGAATGGGACCAGTGGGCACCAGTGGGCACCAGGTGGAGACCACCCACAGAGGACCTGCTCCATGGTCACTTTTGTAAGTTGTCCACGGTTTTGTCTACTTTCGCCCTCGCTCCAGTTAGTGTAAACCAGTCCTTTCAGCTGAGGGTTGTTCCACTGGGTAGACATTGAGTTCTGCTGCTGGGAAACTAACCAACAAACCATTAAACCAACCAGAGGATGGTTATGGAAACACAACCTCCTTGGTAATGACCAGAAGAGTGCAAGCAGAGTGCAAGCAGAGTGCAAGCAGAGTGCAAGCAGTCCTAATGGAACCACATTTAAATTCACTAGATTCTGTTCTGCACCAAATATCACAAACTCAATCTCTTAACTCTGCTGGATTGTTGAAAAACATTTGATCTCACAATGTAAAAGAAAGTGGAAAAGAAATCTGGACATTCTTAACTGTAGATTTCATAATAAAGATGAAAAAAGAAAGAAGGAAGAATTGTGATATGATTTTCAACAAGAAAAAACACGAACATGGACGTGAAGAAAAACAATTATATGGATTTAAAAACCCTTTCCTCAGCCGTTCCAGCCAAAAATCCTATAAAAGTTAGATAAGTGTGATAAATTAATGAGCTGAATCATTTGGCTAATCTGCCGTTAACGTCCTCCAGCCGCTGCCAGGCCGGCTCGTGACTCCGGTGAATCCTTCATCATTCAGAGAACCTCCTGTTTGCCAAGGAACCAGTTGGCAGATAAATCTGGAACAGACAGATCCAGTAAGAGCCTGTGCACAGTTTCCCACAGTGCACTCTGCTCACAGCAGGGGGGGGGGGGGGGACATGTGCAACAGCATTTAGAGGTTCACGTTCCTCTGATGAAGACGAACAGATGAAGGTGAATGAAGAAGGTGTGTCAGCAGAGTGAAACCATCCGGCTGCAGCTGCATCGATTTCACTGATCTGAGATCTGATGATATGAAACAACAGCTGATATAATAACACGTTCTCTGTTGTATCGCTGGAAGATTTAATTCAAAGTCCGTCCAACAATCATATCCAACCAGAACCCTTTTACAGTTTTACAGTTTTACAGTTTTACAATATTTGACCAAAACCCAACCAACCACCAGAGGCTCATGTGTCCTGTCACCGTTACACAATGATCCAAAACAAATTGCACTTAACGACAACGATTTGCCTTCATCTCGCTCACTTGTGTTTTCATCCATAAAGTTTTTACCGTCCACGCAGAACTCACAGTTTCATTTTATCTTTCACCGTTTCCTCTTTGTCAAATCACATTTTACAGCAATAACACAAATTTGAATGATCCACCTGCAGCATCAGTTTCCTTTCACTGATTTAAATCCCTGGAACAAATATTCTGTTTTACTTTGAAAAGACACTTTTAACTGAATTCTCCTTTGACGTCAATGTTCTCTTCCAGTGAAACCACTAAGTGTCCTGCAACTGGCCGAGTTCCAGTCTCCTTCACTGGTTAACACAAATCCCAGGAGACTGCAGAGCACTGGGGGGGGGGGGGGGGGGGGGACAACAACAACAATGAACAACAACAACAACAACAACCACAGTATCAGCCTCATCTTCCTCTGCCTCTTCTTCCAACACTTCAGCACAGTAAGGAACTTTAAGTCCTTCAATTGGCCGGATGCTAACTGTGTAACCTTTGAAGTAAAGAGCTGACTACGAGTTAACACAACACGCTCACACTCTCACACTCTCACACTCGCACAACAACAAACAGAATCATCTTGACCTTTTCCACTTCTCCTCGTTCAACGTAATCAATAAAGAGCAAAGTGCGACCAACATGGCCGCCTGACGGGGCCGGAGCCAGGAGAAGCCTCTGATGCATCATGGGAGTTCGGGTCTCTGATCCAGAACCCACAGATGAAACTGATTCTGATTTAATCAACATGAGACGTTTTTTTAATAAACCAGTCTGACCAGATCAAAACCCTCGTTCCACGGCTGCATCCAGAGAAACTAACACATTCAGAAAACATCGATCTCATCTGGAGGCACAGAAAACTAAATTCATAACTCAGAGAATATGAAATGAACCGTACGCTGATTATTGCAGATTCAGCATTTTGTGCAGAACAGCAATTGTTATTCCGCAGTAAAAAAAAACGATTTGTCAGCAAATCAACTGAAAATTATCTGCAACATTTATGATAATTAATTTACTAATTTTAGTTACTTTTCAAATAAACGTCCAAAAATGATTTTCTGTTTTGAATCTTTGCAAACTGGGAAATCTTTTGATGTTGAACTCCGAGAAACTGAGATGAGGTTTTTTAAAGTGTCTGATTAGTTTTTCACTTTTGTATTTTAATTCTCATGCATTCATTAATTTGTTCATAAACTTTCTACATATATATTTGTTGTTGTTGTTTTTTTCTGCCATATCAGGCTCATCAAATCTGCTAGAAGAGCAAATTACTGTTGTTGTTTTATTTCTGTATTTTGTGTTCCTGTGCTTTTCAACTGATTGTTTGCCTTAAACCGTCTTGGGAGGTGTTATATAGATAAAGTATATTATTATTATCACTGTATCTGATGTATTGATTTCTGGCAGCACCGTGACGTGTAAATAAACACGTAGATATGAAGACAACTATACAAACGTCCTGATCCGAGTCTCACAACAGACACGCTTCTTTCTGGACCAGGACCTTCTCTCCACCCATCACCCTGACTCCCATTCCGACCAGTTCCTCCACTGGCTCCTCTCTCCGGGAGGTGAAGGGAGAGGAATCGGTCACATCGGAGGAGGAGGCGCAGTTTGTGGCGCATGTGGAGGAAGAAGAGGAAACACAAGCTGCAGCTGCACGTGCAGGAGATGAAGATCTGCGCAGCTGCTTGTGGTTTCCTCACTTTGACTCCTCGACCTGTCTCCTTCCTCCCGACAACACGCAGCTCCCGTTACATAATGAACCATCACGACTCGCTCCTCGGGAAGTCAGGTCCCTAAAAACACCGACACCCACCGGAGGCTCACCGACCAGCTCCCGGTGTGACGGCCGAGCGGCTGTCCGGGTTCGATCCCCACAACCAGGCGAGTTAAAGACCAGGATCAACTTTTAATAATCAGCCAGTGACGCTGCGTAAAACCCCGAGTTCCCAGTGACGCTGCTCCGAAGCATCGAGACTGGATTCAGCTCGAGAAGTGAAACCAGGACGATGCGCTGGGAATGAACCGGTGCGTGAGTCCCGGAGAAAAGGATCGATTCTCTTTACATGTAAAACAGACATGTGCGCGTGTCCCAGTGGAACCAGTCCCTTAAACATGACTTATTATCATGGATCACATCACGGAGACTGGGGCAGCGGGTCAACTCCGCCACTGCCAATAACTGCGGGAATAAAAGTGAATTCATGCGGGTTCGTCCTCCGTGGTGAACGCACAGAATAATCCCAGCGGAGTGCGGGTCCGAGCCGGGAAACCGAGCCCGAGCCCCGCTGCGACGCGCCGGACTCACCGCTCGAACGCCGGACAATGTTCTCCAGGAAAGTGTTCTGCGGTGCCACCAGCCCTCTCTTTCCCCCGGGCATCCTGCTCCGGGCGGGCGTAGCTGCTGTCGGTGAGGGTCGGTGGGTGCGCGGCTCGGGGGTCGGTACTGACGCGCTCTCTCAGTCGGACCGGTGGAGCAGCTCATGGTAACCGTGCGCTCTGGCGGCTCCGTGCGCACTGAGCCACGGAGGCGGCGGCGTCCCGCTGCTCGCGCGCTGCTCCAGGACGCATGCGCGCGCGCAGCTGAGGGCTCGGTGCTCAACAAGGGAAGAGCTGCGTGTTACCGGAATCAGAGAAGATCCGCGTCTACACACACAACTATACAACATGTTGTGTAGCCTGACAACAGCATTCTGATCATTTCCTCTTACTGCTAATAATCATAAACATCACAACTTACAACATCAGACATTAGATTAATAAACTGTTTTAACCACTGTTGACTAAATGTTTCATAGATTTATAATAGATTAATAGTTCATAATAAGTAATACATCTTATAGCTGTGTTTCAACTAAATTAATACATGAATTAATACGTTTCTCACTTTCTAATGAGGTGTTTGTATGAAGAATAATTATTAGAACATGAAAACGTTACTGAAACCAATGAAATGTTCTTCAGGCTGTTGAACACAGTCAAAACAGTGTCACCCCTTGCCAGGGACGCTCATTAGCTTGTATGAAGGGTAAATGGGCCCCCTGGGAGCCGAGGAGCCCAGAGAGGAGCAGCTGATCCTCTGTGGGCCCCTGGGAGCCGAGGAGCCCAGAGAGGATCAGCTGATTCTCTGTGGGCCCCTGGGAGCCGAGGAGCCCAGAGAGGAGCAGCCGATCCTCCCTGGGGGGCCACACCTCAGTTTAAAGCTCCGACTCTGCCTCCGAAGTATCGACTGCACGAAGCTGCAGCTTGAAAGAGTCTCGAGCTTTACAGTCGTTTCCATTAGCTCCTTCATTTCCTCCTGAGATGTGTGAAGCACTGAGGACCTGATGGAGCGGCTCAGGTTTCAGGAGGAGCTGGTTTATAAGAGCAGGACTTAGAATAAGAAAAACCTTCATGACTTCACTGATACAACCCAAGATAATGCAACCTGATTTAAAGATAGTGAAAACTACAACAAACGACGTGAAAACAAAAGACGTAAATCGCGAATGTTCGATTCCAACATTTGGGATGTTCCAATAGACGAGAGATAAATAAACCACGTCTCATCTCGAGCATCATTTCTCGATTACAGCAGATGTATGAACACAAATCTCAAATCACAAATCTCTGATCTCCTTCTCGACACCCCCCCCCCCCCCCCCCCCCCCCTGATCCGACTCCGTCAGGTCGTCTGTCAACATTCTACAGCTGCGTCTGTGTTGTCAGTAAACGTGCAAAGTGTCAACAGCTCCCGCGGGACGCCCTTAATTGGCCCACTTGCATCATGGGGTATCAAACATGTGACAGCACAGGTGGGACTGCTGCCGTCTGCTGCGCCTCTGTTGTGCCTCGTCATTCTCTCTTTCTCTCTCTCTGCCTGTATCTCTCTCTCTCTCATTCTCTCTCTCTCTCTCTCCCTCTTCCTGTCTCTCTCTCTCTCTCTCTCTCTTTCTTTCTCTTTCTCTTTCTCTCTCTAGCTCCCCCTCCCTCTCTAATAAACATAAGGAGGCTTATTGAAGTGTTGCTGGGGAAAGTCTCAATAAACCAGTGAATTTGGTTTTAACTTGAAACAGGAAGTTAACGAGCTGCAACAGGAAGTGATGCGTCTAATGTTGAAGGGGTTGATGAGTCCGACAGTTTGACAGATGACTTGAGGCTTTTTGTGTCGGAATCGTGTGACGGACGATAAACAAGAACAAGAAGTGATTGTTTTCACCCGAGGCTAGCTCTTCACCTGTAGTCTGCTCTGATTGGTCGACAGGCCCGCGCTGTTTTAATTGGTCGACTTATTCGATCACGTGATGTTAGTGTCACAGTGCAGCCGTCTGGTCGTGCAGATGCTTCAGAGAAAGACAGGAATGGAACTTGTTCTCCGGACTCTGCTGATTTAATAGTTGTGTCATTAATAAGTGAAAATGACGAGTCAGCGTTTGTGTTGGTGTGCGGGCTGCACCACGGATCTCAAACCGCCAGGTCTCTGTGGGAGGAGCTCCATCACTTGGGTCGAGAGCCAAAGACGAGAATCAGTGAAGTTGTTAATTTTTTGTGATTTATGAATTCAATCTTTAGCTTCGTGAGACTTTCTCTGCATCAAACCAGAGTTTGAGTCATAAAGTAAATTAAAAGCAGAAGCAGTGATCAGCTGAGTGAACTCCACCTTTGAGTTTTAACATCTCTTCTCTCAACGTGAGTCGGATCGACCTCATTGGACAGAGAAGAGTCTCCACAGGGATTTAATGACTGTGATCATTCTAATTAAACTGCATGACTAACCCCCAATTACAACCAATCAGCATTCAGCAGGCGGCCATCGCTGTTCATGTGGAACCGGCGCTCGCGACCTCACGAAGCCCGATGAGCCTGACAAACGTTTTTCTGGAGGCGACGGCTCCGGAGCGAATTATCTCACCGACACAAAAGAAGCTGCAGCAGTTTGAACAGTGGAGTTCAAACCCTGCTGCCTCATCTGTGCAGGGGGAGTGAGAGGAGATGTGGTCGGGGAATCGAACCTCCCGAGCGCCGATCAAAGACATTCCTGCACATCTGGATGGAGACACAGCTGCGTCCCTCCATATTGATCCGACGACTAATTAGTCCAGCTTCATGTCTCTCCCTCACCGGCCTGAAAATAAAGGGAGGAGGTGGAATATCATAGCCCCCCCCACACACACACACACACACACACAGGCCCCGGTCAGGCTTCTGTGGTCCTGTCCCAGTTCAAAGGTCAAAGGTGAATAATAATGTGTAGTTGCAGAGGATCGTGTTTGAGGTTCAGGGTTAGAGATCAGAGCTTTAAAAGGATTTTATCTGTTTGTGTCAGGGGAGCAGTAGGAGTCTAAATTACTGTAATGGTCAATAACTAAGGCTCCATTACACCCAGTGGGAAGAGGCTGTTTTCAGGGTCACACTAACCAGACAAACCATCACGTCCTCTCAGCGTCGTGAATTCAACCTTTAACTTCCTGATAAGCAGCGTAATGATACAGACTCTCAATGTGTGGAGATATTACTTCTCCCTAGTTTCTGTGTCCAGTCGTTTATTTGATTCAACAAAACTTTAATAAGGAATAAAAACCATATGAGCAGATTATAAGATAAACTAATAAAGATGTAAAAGATGCTTTATAATCAATTTCTTTGTGCGTTTGTCAGAAACACAACCTGTAGATGGGACGACTCGGTGGAGGGGACAGACTCAGGGGATGTCCTCCTCGGTTCCTCTGGGGACCAGGAGCTGGATCGTGACACAGGAATCATCTAGAACCAGGATCACTGACCCCTCCTCTCACAGACCAGTGGACATCAGTGGTCTGTGCTCCGTCAGTAACTTCCTGCTCCGCTGCCTGGAGCTTAACGGCAGTGAGGTGTCACCTGGTGGGAGCAGGAACCGCTGGCTGTGTGTTTAGAGAAGAACTTTCACTTCACACTGTCTCTTTGTTGGGTTTGGTCTTCGTCCTGTGGACAGAGTGGACGCTTTCAGAGGAGACGCCTGTGATCACTTTGTCTCTTTGCGTGTGTCAACTCCTCGTCCGTCCAGGTGTCCCAGCTTGATGAGGCTGATCCTGGATCAGTTCATCTGGAGCTTTCTGTTCGTCCCTCCCTGGTTCATCCTCCTCACTCGTGAAGAGTCAGAGGCCTCGGGAAGCTGGATGTGAAAACCTGAGGAACGTTAGAGGTTCGTCAACAAGAGGAAGAAGAAGATCTCTCTCTGAAACATTCTAATTTCACTTTTCATTGATATTTAAAACCATCTGATCCCTTGATTAGCAGAAACATGTAATACCTGCTCCGTGATATGATATCTAAAAACCTAACGACCCGTTTCTGTATATTCATGATTGTTATCACGGCTGTGAAGTTTCACTCCTTCACATTAACACTCGTGATCCTCAGAGGAGGAACGGTTTGGATTCTCACCCTCGAGCCAAATTTCCCAACGTGCACAAAAGAAATAAACCTTAACGAGCACGTTGCCTCGGAATCCACAAATCAAATTGATGCCGCCCTGAGGATCGTCCACATCCATCTTATGTTTCATTTTTCTCAGATTTTAGTTTTGCTGCCGGTCGTCTGTGGAGACGTCAGAGACGAGTGTTACATCCAATAAGACGAAGGCTGATAAGATAAAGAGCAGCCGCCTCCAGGAGAAACCTTCTGATTTACATGAAACCCTCTAGTTCGAGACTTCTGTAGAATCCATCACCGTCCTGACTCAGGGACAGACTGAGGCTCCGTCGTATGAGGAGGGTGAAGAGGGTGAAGAGGATGAAGTGGATGAGGAGGGTGAGGAGGGTGAGGAGGATGAGGAGGATGAGGAGGGTGAGGAAGATGAAGAGGGTGAGGAGGATGAGGAGGATGAGGGTGAGGAGGGTGAGGAGGGTGAGGAGGGTGAGGAGGATGAGGAGGGTGAGGAGGATGAGGAGGATGAGGAGGGTGAAGAGGATGAGGAGATTGAGGAGGATGAGGAGGATGAGGAGGGTGAAGAGGATGAGGAGATTGAGGAGGATGAGGAGGATGAGGAAGGTGAGGAGGATGAGGAGGATGAGTGAGGATGAGGAGAGTGAGGAGGATGAAGAGGGTGAGGAGGATGAAGAGGGTGAGGAGGATGAGGAGGATGAAGAGGGTGAGCGAGGAGGATGAGGAGGGTGAGGAGGGTGAAGAGGGTGAGGAGGATGAGGAGAGTGAAGAGGATGAAGAGGGTGAGGAGGATGAGGAGGATGAGGAGGATGAGGAGAGTGAAGAGGATGAAGAGGGTGAGGAGGATGAGGAGGATGAGGGTGAGGAGGGTGAGGAGGGTGAGGAGGGTGAGGAGGATGAGGAGGGTGAAGAGAGTGAGGAGGGTGAGGAGGATGAGGAGGATGAGGAGGGTGAAGAGGATGAGGAGATTGAGGAGGATGAGGAGGATGAGGAAGGTGAGGAGGATGAGGAGGATGAGTGAGGATGAGGAGAGTGAGGAGGATGAAGAGGGTGAGGAGGATGAAGAGGGTGAGGAGGATGAGGAGGATGAGGAGGTTGAGGAGGATGAGGAGGGTGAGGAGGGTGAAGAGGGTGAGGAGGATGAGGAGGGTGAGGAGGATGAAGAGGGTGAGGAGGATGAGGAGGGTGAGGAGGGTGAGAAGGATGAGGAGGGTGAGGAGGATGAGGAGGTTGAAGAGGGTGAGGAGGGTGAGGAGGGTGAGGAGGATGAGGAGGATGAAGAGGGTGAGGAGGGTGAAGAGGGTGAGGAGGATGAGGAGGGTGAGGAGGATGAAGAGGGTGAGGAGGATGAGGAGGGTGAGGAGGGTGAGGAGGATGAGGAGGGTGAGGAGGATGAAGAGGGTGAGGAGGGTGAGGAGGGTGAGGAGGATGAGGAGGATGAGGAGGATGAAGAGGGTGAGGAGGGTGAAGAGGGTGAGGAGGATGAGGAGGGTGAGGAGGATGAAGAGGGTGAGGAGGATGAGGAGGGTGAGGAGGGTGAGGAGGATGAGGAGGGTGAGGAGGATGAGGAGGTTGAAGAGGGTGAGGAGGGTGAAGAGGATGAGGAGGATGAGGAGGGTGAGGAGGATGAAGAGGGTGAGAAGGGTGAGGAGGATGAGGAGGATGAGGAGGGTGAGGAGGATGAAGAGGGTGAGGAGGGTGAGGAGGATGAGGAGGGTGAAGAGGGTGAGGAGGGTGAGGAGGGTGAGGAGGGTGAGGAGGATGAGGAGGATGAGGAGGATGAAGAGGGTGAGGAGGGTGAAGAGGATGAAGAGGGTGAGGAGGATGAGGAGGATGAAGAGGGTGAAGAGGATGAAGTGGATGAGGAGGGTGAGGAGGGTGAGGAGGATGAGGAGGATGAGGAGGGTGAGGAAGATGAAGAGGGTGAGGAGGGTGAAGAGGGTGAGGAGGATGAGGAGGTTGAAGAGGGTGAGGAGGGTGAAGAGGATGAGGAGGGTGAGGAGGGTGAGGAGGATGAGGAGGATGAGGAGGATGAAGAGGGTGAGGAGGGTGAAGAGGATGAAGAGGGTGAGGAGGATGAGGAGGATGAAGAGGGTGAGGAGGGTGAAGAGGATGAAGAGGGTGAGGAGGATGAGGAGGATGAGGAGGGTGAAGAGGATGAGGAGGGTGGGGAAGGTGAGGAGGGTGAGGAGGATGAGGAGGGTGAGGAGGATGAGGAGGTTGAAGAGGGTGAGGAGGGTGAAGAGGATGAGGAGGATGAGGAGGGTGAGGAGGATGAAGAGGGTGAGAAGGGTGAGGAGGATGAGGAGGGTGAGGAGGATGAAGAGGGTGAGGAGGGTGAGGAGGGTGAGGAGGGTGAGGAGGGTGAGGAGGATGAGGAGGATGAGGAGGATGAAGAGGGTGAGTGAGGAGGATGAGGAGGGTGAGGAGGGTGAAGAGGGTGAGGAGGATGAGGAGGATGAGGAGAGTGAAGAGGATGAAGAGGGTGAGGAGGATGAGGAGGATGAGGAGGATGAGGAGAGTGAAGAGGATGAAGAGGGTGAGGAGGATGAGGAGGATGAGGGTGAGGAGGGTGAGGAGGGTGAGGAGGGTGAGGAGGATGAGGAGGGTGAAGAGAGTGAGGAGGGTGAGGAGGATGAGGAGGATGAGGAGGGTGAAGAGGATGAGGAGATTGAGGAGGATGAGGAGGATGAGGAAGGTGAGGAGGATGAGGAGGATGAGTGAGGATGAGGAGAGTGAGGAGGATGAAGAGTGTGAGGAGGATGAAGAGGGTAAGGAGGATGAGGAGGATGAGGAGGTTGAGGAGGATGAGGAGGGTGAGGAGGGTGAAGAGGGTGAGGAGGATGAGGAGGGTGAGGAGGATGAAGAGGGTGAGGAGGATGAGGAGGGTGAGGAGGGTGAGAAGGATGGGTGAGAGGGATGAAGCGAGGGTGAGAGGGCTGAGGAGGCTGAGGAGTGATGAGATGAGAGGACAGAGTCAGAAGTGAAAGACCTGTTTCATGTTCGGTCTGTCAACAACACAATCGAAAAACAACTAATCTTCAGTCCGGAGGAAAAGTTTTCTGGAGGGACGCCACCGTGAGTCACTCTCATCCACTGTGGGGTTATTAATGTCTCCAGTTTCCATATCAACTGGGAGGAGGAGGTGACAGGAAGGAGCTGCGTCACAGGGAGGTGCAGGAGGAGAATGGAGCCGGCACGTTTAATATATAAACACGAGAAGGGACGAGATGCAGGAGGTGAAGATATGTGATGTTAGGTTCAGATGAGGTCATGTGACATGAACATGATCAACGAGGAGGGAAGACGAGATGATAAGAAGCAGAAACAAGAAACATCTCGAGGAACGAGCAAAACAAAATGAGACTCAGTCTGTGAGTGGAGCTCGAACCTCTCGTCAGGAAAACACATTTAAATCTTTATTTCCATCTGAACCAAGTTACACAAACTCATAAACAGATAACTCACATGATAGATTTCACTATCGGCTCAAAACAGCAGCTTCTAAAATAAACTTTCATAAACATCCAACACAAGTTTTTATTCAATACAAACGTTTTGGAGTGAAGAGGGTGAGGAGGAGGATGAGGAGGATGAGGAAGGTGAGGAGGGTGAGGAGGATGAAGAGGGTGAAGAGGGTGAGGAGGGTGAAGAGGATGAAGAGGATGAGGAGGATGAGGAGGATGAGGAGGATGAAGAGGGTGAAGAGGATGAGGAGGGTGAGGAGGGTGAGGAGGGTGAAGAAGGTGAAGAGGATGAGGAGGTGAGGAGGGTGAGGAGGATGAGGAGGTGAGGAGGATGAAGAGGAAGGAAGGGGTGAAGATGATGAGGAGGATGAAGAGGAGGGTGAGGAGGATGAGGAGGATGAGGAGGGTGAGGAGGATGAGCTTCAGAGGAGCTCCTCATCCTCCTCTCCTCCTTCTTTCCCAGAATTCCCTCCGAACACACATCGTCTTCAGAGATCGATTCACACGACAGAGACGCAGCGTGAGGAGGATGAAGAGGAGGATGAAGAGGAGGATGAAGAGGAGGAAGTATAAATAAGTGAGAAGAAAACCATCAAAGAGCATTAACATGAAATGAGCCGATGGCCCAGATGGAAAGAATCCAATCTCAAAATATCTCTGCTTCATCAGCGTAAAATCACAAACTGGTGAAATGTGACTCAACAGAGTGACACCAGGACTCACACAACAACACAACCTCTTTCTCAGGTGGAGGAAACAAATCCCACTGAAGCAGATGTGATGAGTCACGCTGACTCAGCAGGTTTTCAGATCAACTGAATGAAGCCTGATTCAAACCGTTTGTTAAAGTGAGGGAGTGAGTTGTGTCTCTCTATGTTTCAACATCTGTGATCCTCACACACTCTGAAACGCACAGTGTGTCCTCGACTGAGACGCACAAACTGTGGAGGACACGAGGGACGACTCAGTTTGTCACAGCAACGAGAGAAATGTGGTTTAGCAAGAGGAAGAAAAATTCAAGACTGAAAAACAACCTGGAGAGTTTGAAAAAGGTGATTGTGTTTCTGTCGGGACTCGTTCACACCTCGTTGTGTTCAGAGCTTCAGACTCTTCAGTTCAGTCTGAAGCTCTGAACATCAGGTGTGAAAGGTTCTAGACCCAGGAGAGGTGGACTGGGTCTGGATCAAACTGGACCTGGTTCTGTTGTTTCCTCAGTGGGAACCCGAACCCGTTCTGTTCACAGGGATCAGGATCAGAACCACTGAAACAGAACCTGAGTCTCTGGAAGGTTCAAACGTCCAAAACACACAAACACAATAAAGACAAATAAATGAGATCGATGTAAAAGCAACAGGAGGATTCACACGTTTGAAAACTTCTGTGTTAAAAGTTTTTATCTGGTTTCACTTTGAGTCAAACGATCACAACAACTCTTTGTGGATCTCATTAATATTTAAGAGAAGAATGTCTTTATGATTTCTACGTCCTCCAAAGCTTTGATGGGAGGACACGTCCCCGGAGACGTCGTGGATTCAAATCCTGATTCACAAAACAGAAGAAGATTAGTCTGAAGCAATATGGGATTAACAGGTTTATATTAATATACATACATAAAACATCCATAACTGCACAGGGATTAAAGAGAGGAGGGAAATCCAGACTGAGAGAGAGGAGGGAGGAGGGAGGAGGGAGGAGGAGGAGAGAGGAAGGAGGAGGAGGAGGAGAAAGGAGGGAGGAGGAGGAGAGAGGAAGGAGGAGAAGAGAGGAAGGAGGAGGAGGAAACATGGAAGACAGATGACACAAGAAAAGGAGAGGAAACAAGGAGAGGAAACAAGGATAGAAGAGGTAGAAAATAGATTAAATAAGAGCAGAGCTAAGAGAGGGGAGAAGAAGAGGAGAATAAAGAGAGAGAGAGGGACACAAAGGAGGAAAAGGAGAAGAAGAGAAGGAGAAAAAATGGTGAGGAAAAGAAAAAGGAGAACACAGAAGAAGAGGAAACAATGGAGGTAAACAAAAGAGGAGAGGAGAGGAGATGATTAGAAAAAAGAGGGAACTGATGTGATGAGGAAATAAAAGGAAAGAAGAGGAAAGAGAGATAGAGAGAGAGAGAGAGAGAGAGAGAGAGAGAGAGAGAGAGAGAGAGAGAGAGATACTTAATTGATCCCACAGGAAATAGAGTAATCTATTACTAAGTCCTTACATCAGTACAGTGACACAGGAAACATGGGACAGATGTTCATCAGCAGGTAGAAGTGGTTCAGCCAGAAGAAACACCAGGAAGCTCCTGAACATCTGGATCTGAAACATCTGGATCTGATCTGCAGGACGAGGCTGAGCTGGAGAATCAAACTGTTTCTGAACACTTCACACAAATCAACAACAAAACAAATGAACAACAAAACTGTCGATGCTGTGAATGAGTCATTAATATAAATCATGTTTATACCTGCAGCTGAATAAACACAACGTGTACTGTACTGACACAAACACACACACACACACAACAGACAAACACACCTCTCTGAAGTGCAGGTCTGTGCTGACCTCTAGTGACAGACTGCGGTACTACTCTCTCTCTTCATGTATTTGTATAAAAACAGGATCTGAGATCAGTTTGGATCCAGTTCAGCAGAAAGAAAACAACTTTCACGTCACTTTTATTTTACACTAACTTTCCTCTGTGAGGATCAAGTTTCTCCATCACGTGACCACGACGCTCTGTTCCTTCTTTTACCTGAACAGGTGCTTCCGTGTTTGACTGAACCTCCTGCTCTGATTGGTCAGACAGTGACACCGGAAGTAGGCTGATGAGGGGGCTGCAGCAGATGCTACTGGTAAGAGGAGGTAACTGTAAGGAAATAATAATAATAACAATAAACGTTTCCTTTTTAAATTTTATACAACAACGTCTTCACCTTGTGTTTGTCCGATCACATGATCCCAGAAGTTTCCATAAATTAAAGTAAGAGCTTTTAAATAGCATGATGCGTTCAAGGCCCATAGACACTGATCCACCATGTTTCCATCATCAGGCCAGTCATGGTGCGTTCACTGACCTCTGCTCTGTTCATGAGAACTTCTTCTTCTTGGATTCAATCAATCAGGATCTTTATGAAGTTCTTCTTCATCTCTTCTCTTTTATAGAATAATTTGATGACTGTCACTCATATGTCTCATAAACACAGACCTGCGATAATTATGATACATAAATATATTTATCAGATGATAACTGATAAACTTTATTTCCCGAATCTTACACCAAACTCTTCACTTCACATTATGTCGACTTGATTTTTGTCCCTATGCAGATTTAAGTCCCCACATGAGTAATACCTCAGACACACACAGGTTTGTGCAGCGTTCCTAATAAGGACTTCCCTTTGACTTACTTATAAACATTAACCAGTTAATAAATAACCCTTAACTTAACTAAGGACCCTTCATATCTGACCTTCCACCTTAACCAGTATGTCAGAAGTGATAGTTTCCTCTGGTTAGGAGAAACATGAAAAGGTCATGAAGAGGTCACACAAACAAGAAGTTCTGCCACTGAAAATAATCCAGAGCAAGAATATGTATGATTTTCTTTTTGTGTTCAATGAAAACAGCTTTTAAAAAGTGATATTTGATCCTTGTTATAGATCTACGTCATCAGTAGGAGCCAATGAGGTTGAAGCAGAGTCACAGAGAGAAGTCAACGTGTCGAGTGTCTCAGACTCACATCATCGTTCAGTTCTGTGAAGACTTCTGGAGAAACATCAGCTGTTTTTTAAATTGTATTACATTTTAAAAACATCTCAGTAAATATTAAAACTATAACTCACATGCTTTCCTCTTTAGTTGATGATTTTAAATTTAGAAACCCAACATTAAATCTGTTTATGTTCACAGATGATTGTCAGGTTGAATTCTTTCTCACACACTCACACACAAACACACAAACACACACACACACATCGAGCCCAGTAAATAAAGCAATTCGGCGTCTGGGCTTTATCACAAAACAGGTTTAATTTAATATCTCTTTATTTTTTAAAATAATTAAACATTTGTATTTCTCCAACCCTTTTTTATCTTTTTTTATTTTTTCAGTTTTAAATCATATTATTTCTGGGCCGTTCTAAAGCACACATTAATTCTGCCAGGGAGGAGGGAGGAGGAGGGGGGGGGGGTTCACCGTCACATCCCCCGACAATGTGTTCCACTCCGCCCCTCCCCTCCCTCCCCCCCGGTCTGACCTCTGACCCCCGGCCTACCTGCCGTCACCCTCACCCCTAAACCCCCCCCCCCCCACCCTTCCCAAAATGAAAAAAAAATATATCCAATGGTCAAAAGAAACTTCATCAAAAAATATCCAAAATGAGATAAAAACCAAGAGGGAGGAGAGAGAGACGGAGAAGAAAGTAAAAGAGGGGGGGGGGGGGGGGGGCACTATCATAAATACCAGGAAGTCTTCTTCCATAATACCTCTTTATATACTGGACACTCCTCTCCACAGTTTCCTAAGCAAAACAAAGGCTAAATTACTACAAGATACAAGATTATCAGTGTACTGCATTCAATAATGTACAGGGTCGTCTTTCTTTTGTCACAGTTGTTGTAATACTGTGAAGTCGACGCAGCGGCGCCCCCCCCCTGAGGCGGGACACTCGTCTTCTTCACGCCAGGAGGAAGATTGTTTGGCGCTCCTCTGAAGACTCTTTCTTTTTGTGTTAGTTTCTGAAGTCCCTGTGACGGGCCGGAGTACCAGTGCCAGACTGGTACCAGGGACACGTGGTGGTGGGTGGGTCGGGAGGGAGGGAGGGAGGGAGGGAGAGGTCAGAGAGAGGTCAGAGAGAGAGAGAGAGAGAGAGGAGGAGAAGAAGAAGAATCACGTGATGTAAAGTGAGTCCCAGGAGGAAGAAGAGGAGGAAGAGGAGTGCGTTTACATGGAAACAGATCTGTGTTCTTCAGTCGTCCTCAGGTCATCGAATCGGATAAAGTCAGAGACTCGACCAGGAAAAGTGAAATCACGTGATGGACGACAGGAAGTGAGGTCACAGCAGCATCAGGACACAACAACTCTTTCACAATAGAAAGATACGGTCAAAACATCCGATGGCGTTTGGAGCCGTGTGTCGTCAGTTCGGACATGAACGTATAAAGTGTCAGTGTTGGAAAACTAAAAAAAAAAAACATGTAGACATTTTTAATGAATTGATTTTACATCCATTATGATCCAAAGACTTCATTTCCCATCATGCTCGGCGTGAAGCAGAAGGGAAGTGGGACGTTGCCTGAAGAATCAAACTTGCTGCAGCAGCTTCCTGTTTGCACGCTGACATTTAATGTAGAGACAAACATCCTCGGGATTATTTCATAACCTGAAGAGAACTTTGCAACACGAGGATTAATGAGCAAACTGTCTTTCTTATGATTTACAGATACTTGTCTGAATGTCCTGACCGAGAATTTGCTGTTCTGCTCTTTTATTAGATTTAAATTCTAAGAGAATTTATTTCATGTAATTTAACGAGACGTCGCTCAAATTTAGGGATGAAACAAAAACTATGAATCTGAGGAAATAACTTCTTTAAATGTTTCTTGGACGTGAACTTTGAAAGAACACGCATGTAAACGCACTGACAGGTGATCTTAAAACGTGTTGTTGTACTGAGAAGGTTTTAAAATGTGGTTGTGTTGTTTCCTGTTTTGAACAGGAAGGGAAGAGGGGAGGGGAGGGGTGGTCCTTATGGGGGGGGGGATGCACAGATGCACCGATGAACAGAGAAATGGAAGCGACGGAAGAAACGCAAAGAGGAGAACCAGGAAAATAAAAGTTAGACACGTGACTGCAGTGACAAAGAAGAAGAAGAAGAAGAAGAAGAGGAAGAAGAAGAAGGGATGAAGCTTTTAAAATCGTCTCTTTTTTTCTTGTTTTGTTTCCACATGTTCGTTTCACGTCCTAAAGTCCAAACTGTTTTTCTTCTTGTCGTTCGAATCCCCTCCCACACAAGTCATTTTCTCATTTTCTATTTTTTTTCCTCCTTTTTTTTATTATTATTGTTTTGTTTTTCTGTTTTGCAATAATATCAGTTTTAAAGGGAAAAAAAAGAAAAAAGAATTATTTACAGTGCTGTTGAAATAATGAGAACAGACGTGATGAATCTACTGTAAAGGAAGTCGCATAAACACAGGAGCAAAAATAACAGAAGAAAAATAAACACAAGTAAGAAACCAGCGGGCGCTCCGAGTCCGTCCAGAGACCAGGGCCTTATGGGGGGGGGTCGGAGCTCTGGGCAGACATGGCTGATGTGGAGGGAAGGGGGGAGCGGGGGCAAGATGGAGGGGAGGGGGAGTCAGAGTGGGAGGGGGGGAGACGGGGGAGAGAGTCGGGGGGGGGGTGGGGGGGAGCGCGGCGCTGTCTTCGTTAAGTGGGGATGATCCCGTCGCTCCTAAGGCCGCGCTTCAGCTCCAAGTCCTCCAGCTTCTTCCACAGCTCCTCCCGCTCCTTCTCCTTCTTCTTCTCACTGGAAAACAGCAGCAGAGCGACAGGTTCAAACCAAACCTGCTTCACCAGCGGGTTCCCAGCGTCCGGCCGAGCCGCTCTGCCACAGCGGCCGCGGGATTCTAACCTCACACAACACACACATTGCGGCAAACCACACTAACACGAGGTCACGTGACCTTTGACCACTGAAATCTAATCAGTTGATCTTTGAGTCCAAGTGAGGACTGGTGAACACGTGAAGAAGAGATCCCCTAAAGGCAGAGTTCAGATCCCACAGCCACTTTCATCTTTCACCAAATTCTAACCAGTTTGACTTTAAAACCATCAACTGCTCGGTGGTAATGAGTTTGAAGATGATCTTTAGAAACTGAAGCTGAAGAGCGAGACGGAGGTAGAAGCTGCTGGTCTCCAGAGCGGAGGAACAGACATCGATACAGATATGATGGATTTTGAATCTTTTATTTGTGAGAACGATCCAGTGGAGTTTTGAAACTTGAGATCAGACGTGATGAGACATGAACCAGCGAGGAGGCGGAGCCACCACAGGAAACACTCAGACACTCGGACTCCTAACGTCTCTTCACTCCTCGTGGTCATTCTGCTCCTGGAACTTTTCATATTACTCATAATGAAGAGGAGGAGGTGAACAGCTTCTTACCGCTGGCGGTCCGACTTGTAAGTGGCTGTGAGTTCATCAAATAAAGTACTGTTCATCTCCATGAAGGCCTTCAGGACGTTGTACACCAGCGCTACGATCGCCCTGCGGAGGGGGGAGAGAGAGAGAGAGAGGTCAGGCTTCACATCATCACGAGTCCACGACACGTCTTCATTTACTGAGTTCAGACTTTTCAGACTGACGCTCAAACCCGTTTGTTCAAAAAACATTTTAATATTCACACTTTGTGTTTTAAACGCCCGGAGCAGCTTCTGACTCTGAGGATCAGGATTTCTGTCCTGATGTAGAAACTTCAGGACAGTGGGACGGACAGTGGGACAGACAGTGGGACGGACAGTGGGACGGACAGTGGGACATAAAGAAGCTGCTGCAGAAGCTAAATGTAACACAACTCATTGTGAGAACACAAAACCAGGGAAGAAACCATTTAAACCACAGAACAGGAGAAGCTGTGGTCCATCACTCACGGGTTCCAGTGCTCTTTGGAGATCCTGTAGAGGCTGGCGAACATGATGGGCAGGATGACGCTGGAGTTCTCCTCGATCAGACTCATGATGTACTCGTTGTTCCAGTAGTACAGAGCGCGCTCGGCCACCTGCGACCACACACACACACACAAGACACCTCAGAGGAACGTCCAGGCAGGAGTGAACGAGCAGGAACACTGATCCTGGACCTGCTGATCATCACTGACCTGGAAATGTGGGCTGGAGACACATCTGGAGATCTGTTTGAAGAGCGGCTCCTGGATCTTCACGAACTGTGTTGGTTCGATGACGTCCAGGATCTCCTCCAGTTCCCCTAGAAACATCACCTGAGAGCAGGAGCAACGTGTCAACACACAGGAACACACACAAACAAACACACACAGGAACACACACAGGAACACACACAGGAACACACACAGGAACACACACAGGAACACACACTCCTTCACACAGGGTTGACACGTGAACAGACTCACCTCTTTTTGACTGCAGGTTTTGGGCCAGAACTTCAGTAAGCCTCTGATGACCTGAGGACAGAATTCACAAAGTTAGTTTGTTTTGCTGTAATAAGTTTGTTTAATAAGAGTTTATGAAGTTTAAACTGAGCTTTAAACAGATGTGTTTCCTTGGTCTGAAAAGAACCTTCACCCTCAAACAGCAGTGATGTGAAGTTCTTCTAACAGAACAATCATCACACTGAGGATGTGTTTGCTTTGTCTTAAACTAAATATTTATCTGTAACATAGTTTTCACTGTGTGACACAAACAGGGAAAAGCAATGGAGCACAGACCAAACTGTTTAAAAGCAAAGTCAAGTGGCAGCTTCTCTCAAACATGGAGGATTCAGAGATGGATGTTACTCACTGGTTCTGTTAATGTTGGGTCTTTCTCTAGGAACTGTACAATGCAATACGCCAACTGCAGAGAGGAGGAGGAGGAAGAGGAGGAGGAGGAGGAGGAGGAGGAGGAGGAGGAAGAGGAGGAGGAAGAGGAGGAGAGTTAATGTCACTGTGTCAGCAGCTCATTTACTTTTCATTCATAATCAAAACATTCATTTGAATGGGGGGGACTTATTTTCAAAGTGTAATGACCGGTTGTAAATATTCAGAAATCTGAATATGTGGTGTTGCTCTGAATCCAGCAGAGGGCGCTCACTATGAATCTGCAGCAGTAAACCTTCAATGAAAATGGAGGAAACTGAATCCAGCTTCAAATCCACTTCTACAGTCTGAACTCTTCTAAATCTCCAATCTCATGAAATAACTTGCACCATAATAAAAGCAATGATTATAAAGTCACAGATTCAGGTCTGATCTGGGACCAGTTAAATTAACGTTATCAACGGTTCTGACACTGAAATTAAAAACTGGATCAAACCGACTTTTCAAATCCAAATAGATAGAAGCTCATTGAAGTCAGATATAATCAAACTGATCTGAAGGACGTGATCATCTGATGGTTCCTGTAGAGAAGCGTCTCAACCAGCTGCAGGTCACAGAGACCAGAGATTCATCTGCTTCCTCGTCAATATTAATTATCGACATCTGATGTTGGTGTTCTGAGTTTCAAACGTCATCTGACCCAGAAACACTTTCTATCAGAAGAGGTTTAAGAAGGTGGATCTGCACGAGGAAGAGGTCACGGCAGATGACTGGTTCATGATGGTCACCCACAAAACTGTGGTTCATCTTTTTTTAGACTGGTGGAAAACCTTTGTGCCACAACGTGACTCCGTGGACCAGAGCCTGAATCCCGGCTGTCAACTCAACGAGAAAAGATTCTGAGGTGGAACCAGGAGTTTGGACCAATATCTCAGAGAATCAGACACAATGGGACAAATATCAATGAGTCTCATCTGGAGGGGTAGGTCGAATTTAAGGGGGGGGGGGGGCTGATGACAGAGATCTGAAGGTTTAAAGTTTGAATTAACAGATAAAGACGACTAGTGACTCAGCACAATTAAATAGAGAAAGAGCTTTTCAAACCTAAACATCAAGATATTAGACCAATAGTTAGGATAAAGTTTACACACACACTCACACACACATTACCTGTGCGTGGAAGAGGGACAGACTCCTGACAGTGTGGAGGGGGATCAACACTTTGACCAGAAACTGTTTATGTTCTGCTTTCAGTGGCAGAGCGAAACCATTGATTATACTGGAAGAGAGAGAGAGAGAGAGAGAGAGGGGCAGGAGAAGGAGGAGAGGAGGAGAGGAGGAGGAGGGGGGAGACAGAAAGAGAGAGAAAATACATAAATCAAACATTAACACATGAAAGCGTTTCATTGTGTTGGAGCGGAGGATCAATGAGCAGTGGATGAATAGAATCTGTTTATAAGGGCGGTGGAGCCTGGAGGAGAAATAAAGAGATGTGACTGAAAACGTGATGAAGCTTTAAAGCTGCTGCGCTGGTTCCTTTACATGAACTTCTGTTTCATCACATTATTACATTTCTACCTGGATTTTATTTCCTTGTTATTCTCAATTTCATTTCTTTCTAAATGAGTCTTTTTGTGTTTTCTTGCTTCGGAACTTTGGTAAATTTCTGTTGAAATGTACTTTACAGATAAACTCCATATTCATTGTGATTTGAGCTTTTATTATTTTCCAATCTGCTCTGATTAGGAAACTTTATCCCTTCAACTCAACTTCTTTAAGAACTTTATTCTGTGTTTTAGTTTTATGTCTAGTCAGTGAGCTGAGAGAGGTTTTCTCAGGAGCGTCGATGCTTCACATCTTCAGAACCTGAATCTCTTTATTCTCTCGTCTGGTTATTCTTCATCTCCTCGGCTCTGAGATCACATTTCTGACGCGTGACCCTGAAACAAAGCCGTGTCCTTGTGACCCCTCGTCACAGGTTGAAAGCTGCTCTGAACCGAGGAGTGGAAAAGGGATTCTTCTCTTTCAGGCTGTTTTATCTGGATCACGTTAAGAGACCAGAGGAAGAGAAATCATCCTATTCAAATAAAGACTGGTTTGGAATGAAGGCTATTAGGTTCAAAACATAACCTGTTGAGTTTCTACTGTATAGTTTACTTTTATATATTCTTAAGATTGAAATAATAATGTTAAATACTCAGGATCAGAAACCGATTATGCAGATTTGTTTCTTCAAAATCAGAACTAGGAATACAATCAGTAAGGAAATGGCCCTCTGCCCCTGAAGTGTCTGAGAAGATCACAGCTGCTTTTATCACTGGATTAACCAGCGCTGGGAGCAGAGGGATTAATTCATGTCTTATCTTCATGTCAAACTCCAGAGTCAACCTGAACCTCTCATCTCTGTGAAAATCCTGTTGTTGTGGAGTCAAGTGACTGAGCTCAGGTTTCCTCGCTTCTTATCAATCTTCATCGCACTCAAGTCTTTATCTCCATAAAACAGGCAGATTAAATAAAAGATAGAAAAACATCATATATCAAATGAAAACAGGCAGATACCAAGGTTCAGTTCTGCTGCTGCTCTCAGGTCTAACGACGCCAAGCTTCAGCTAACAGAGAAGAGTTTAATGTGTGTGTGTGTGTGTGTGTGTGTCTGTGTGTGTCAGAGGCCTCCACATACCTCCCCAGGATCTCCAGCAACTCAGCCACCCCGTTGAAGTGCTCCGTCTCATAAACAAAACTGCAGAGCGGCCGGAGGACAGAGGAGACAAAAGACAGAAGACAAGAAAAAGGTTACACAACTAAAACAAAAGAGCAAAGTTGGCAAAAGCAGAAGTGGTATTCACACACGTTCTGGGAAACCTCCTCACTTGAGAAGTCAAGACTTCTTACAGGGATTTAGGAAACTTAGACGTTGCCCATTACACTTTATTTTAAAAGGGTTTGATTGAAAATAAATAGATATATCTTGTTCAGGCTGGAGATGCACTTGCTGTTAAAGTCATGTACACACGTCTACACATCAAGTATATCTCCATCCTAACAACGGGCCTCGACTGGACGAAGGGCCAATCATAGCTTTGAATCTCTATAAAGACAAGGTCACAGGGGAGTGAACCCCACCGACTTCAAACCAGTAAGTGACCTTAAAGAACTTCAGGAAACATTTCCTCCTCTGCTTATGAAACTGTTGAGCTTCTTTAAAGGACGCTGAGCAGTTTCCACCTCAGCAGATCTCTAAAGGGCCGAGACCTTTGGTTAATAACTTTTATCTTCACCAGGATCTCGCCTCGACTGTGAAGGAGAATTCTTAGAAAACGTCTCAATTCTGAGAATGTTCTTTATATTTCATCACCAGGAGCAGGAGGCTGCTGATGGTCTTTAAATAAATCAGAGAAAAGACCCAAAAAAGACCAAACAATTATTCATACACAAGCTGGGAACCAAAACTAATCCACTCACCGTAGAAAAATATTATTGATCTGTTTTCGTATAAAAGCCCTCAGCCCCAGGAATTTGCCGTAGATTCTATGCAAGACTGTCTTCAGGTAGTCTCTCTCCCGAGGATCCTCGCTGTCAAACAACTCCAAGAGCTGGAGAGACGGAGGAGACACAGACAGACATGATCACATGTCTCGTCCAAAATGTTGAGACAAAGGAACTGCATCAGATCCTAACAGGAGATCATAAACCAGTATGACCTGTTACCTGCGGACTGGAAACTCACCTGTAGGACAAACTTCTGGTCTATGTACTTTTTGGCAATGCTGGGCTGGAATTCCTGACTCTCCAAGAACCGGATGAAGAACTCGTAAACCAACTGGAGAGGGATGAAGAAGAAGAAGAAGAAGAAGAAGAGAGGGGGGGATGGGGAACAGACAGAGGACGGAGAGAAAAAGTCATTTATGTTAAAACAATAATGAAACGTCCTCCTCGTCTTTCACTGCCCACCTTCTTCGATCAACAAAAATCCAAACACTGACGGGTTCCTCTTTAAAAAACGAGAGCCGCCAAACTAACCCTGAAACACCGGGACTGGGCTGGAGTCAAAGGAGAGGTAACGGCAGGTCAAAGGTCACGATAGGTACTGAGGAGGGTGGAAGCAGGTACAGAAAAGAACATCAGGACCGGCCTGGACGTGGACGATGAGGGACTTGGATGATCGGGAGAATCGGAAACATTTCTTATGACTTTGGAAAAGTTGTGTGCGAATGGGACAACGAAAAGAAAAAAGAGGTTTTACCAGGAAGCTTCTCCTTGAGATTTGCATCTCATTTCTAAAGGAGTCCTGGGCAGCAGGCACACAGAGAAGGAGGAGGGGACATGAGAGTCTCTAGACCTGGACCCCAAAACTGGACCATCACAGAGTATTAACAAAACCCAGGAGCCAAATCCAACCAGCAGGTCAATGGCACCAACGGTATTGGACATGGTGACAGGGTAAAGGTTCTGTGTTCATAAAGATCTTTTCTAGTCTCATTCACTCGGGTCAGTCGCTCTCACAGTGAATCTATGGGCAGTTCTTTTCTATGAGGAGCAACTCGGGGTTGAGTCTCTTGCCCAAGGACACTTCAGCAGGCAGGTGGGGAAGACTGGGATCGAACCAACCGAAGATAAGAGAGAAAGCAACAACACGCTCGTGCCTAGCTTAGCATTTAACACAATGGTAAACTGTTAGTCTGGTCTAGATAAACCTAACGCTGGTTAATTCACATGCAGAGTCCAGTTTGTGTCACACGTCCACAAACTGGTCAAAACAACAACATGTGCAGTTACAACAATAAAAGCTGGAAACAGACATTTTCTTATTCCCAAAGTGGAAATAGAGGCTGAATGGATTATTCTGGTCACAACTGGTTTTGTGCTTTTTGTTATCTTCAAACTAAAAGCTGGGCTCAGCCACTGTAACTGGAAACACTGGTTTAGCAGAAGCTGCACAGGAGAGGTTCAGCTGGTCACACGTTGTCGTCTCTGATCCTCAGTTTGTGTATCACTCCAACAAGAAGCCACGTGTTCATTGACCAACGCACACCAGCAGTAGTGTGGTTGTGTTTACCTGTAAGTGCGGCCAGGAGGCCTCGAGCGTGGGCTCGTCCTCCTCAGGGTCAAACTCGTTACTGTCGCTGGGCGGAAGGGTCCGGAATATGTTGTGAGACACCTGGAGGACGACAACACAGAGGACACGTTAAACAAGTGAGAGTGATTGTGTGAATGAATACGACTCACGATCAAGTGATGAGCAGACGGGAAGATATCAGTTCAAATAAACTCCACAGACTTAAAGACAAAACCTGATTGTTGTGAAAATGACTGAAATGTTGCTGCTAACAAAGAGGAAACTGGACTAAGAATCATTCTGTCTCTATAACCATTCTGGCATATTCCTTTCCTTCAGTCCCAGACCTCTACATGGTGACTCTGTGTGTGTCTGTGTGTCTGTGTGTGTTTGTGTGCGACCTCCTCACCATTTTGACGACGTCCGGGTAGGCCTGCTCCGTCAGGTAGCCCCGGCTCACGGTCACGTAGTCCACCAGCTCGTTGAGCGTGGAGCGCTTGTACTCCTTCATCTTGAGGTCCGACAGCGTGTCCATGAAGTCAAAGACAGTACAGCACTGCTGCAGCTTCTTCAGGAACAGCTCGGGCTGCTCCGGCGCTGGCACGTCTGATCCACAGGGAGAGAAGAGTTCGTTAGTGAAGAGCTCACTGGTTTGACTCCACTCTCCATGTGTGCTCTTTAATGATCAAAAGATAGAAGCAACTCATCTTCATATTTGTATTCATTCTTTATTATTCATGTATTTATTGTCACACATGCGGTTGATTTGTTTGTTTGTTCCATTTCCTGTCTCTCCTGCTTTCCTCTTTTAGAATTCATTGATTTAGAATAATTTTACCGTTATTGAGCATTAAGCAGTAATTTGATCTTTTTACACGAGGCTCTCTTTTCTGTTGCTGACGAAGCGGTTTCCCGACACGGGAAGTGACAGCAGGGCTCCACTGTGTGGTATCAGGGAAGTGACTTGTTCAGCAGCAGCAGGGCTCCACTGTGTGGTATCAACAGAGGATGAAGCGGGTGGTTGGTCTGAGCAGCACAGAAACCTGTTCCTCGTCCCTGTAGATCTGCAGGAGTGTGACGACCTCATTGTGGAGCAGCGAGTGCTGAGCTGTCACACACATGTACAACAAGCACACAGCAGCAGGTGTGTGTGTTGTGGTTGCACAGCGACAGACGAGGTGGGGGGGGTTGCACAGAGTTCAGAGCTGCAGGGACACGCTTCATGCTCGTCCCTGTTCGTCACAACTCAAGACCTGATCTCCACGTCCCTGCAGGACCGGGCTGGTTGTTATATAAGAGATAAGCTGCTGCTCCGAAGGCAGTGTGTGTGTGTGTGTGTGTGTCTGTGTGTAAATTACACTTCAAAGTGCTTGTTAATTTGAATTCTACTGCACAAATCTGGATATAAATTAATGAGAAACTTTGCAAGTAACCAAGAAATTACCTTTTCACCTCATCATAATCTGAGAGTTGTTGATTAATAGATTTATTGTCACTCCAGGGATCTGGTGAATAGTCACACACACACACACACACACACACACACACACACACACACACACACACACACACACACACACACACACACACACACACACACACACACACACACACACACACACACACACACACACACACACACACACACACACACACACACACACACACGCTTGTTTATCCTAAACGACTCCAACATGTAATGGTGTCTTTCTTAAGATTCATGCCCCGGCCCTATTTAGTTTAAAACCCTGATTCAACAAGTCGGAATGAAAAGCTTCACCTCTCTTCCTGAAGCTCTGACCCTTCACAGAGGAAGTGCTGTTTCCTGTCCTGGGAAACAAACCTGAGCAGATCTCATCCAGCGCATTGAAAGTGATTAAACTGAACGTGTTTTCATCCAAATGCCACTAGCTGCTCACGACCTGTTGAACTCCTGCTTCAGCTCAGCTCAGCTCAGCGAGTCCAGCCAGGCCAGCACCAAACAAACCCAGACCCCGACTGGCTGGAGAGAGTCCTGACCGGGCCCTGCAGGCTCCAACCCCTGATCCAGAAACATATTTCATTCTCTTGACTTTAACAACCAGTGCTGAGAGAATCATCTTCAGTCTGATTTCTGTTTTCTATCAACTAGAATCAACACACGATGGTTTAATGCCTCCATCAACCAGTGGAGTTCCGTCTGCATACGTTTGTTTTCATTCGGTCTTGTTCTGCTCCGTGTCAGACTTTTTAAAACTCCCTCAGGTGACGTTTCTCTTCTTCTAGCTACGAGCTCATGGTTCTATATCGTCCTTCCACTGTTCGGTGTCACGTTCACTCTCTGACATATTTGTTTGTTTTGCCTTCATGCAAATTCCCTGCAGGCACCTGTGTGACCCTCCAAACTAGGAAATCATGAAGAACTAGAATGAACTTATCTTTCTAATACAATAAACCGTCCTAGATACCAAGCAGCTGGTGAACAGCTCCAAGTATCAAAGTGCAAATATGTCAGCTCTAAACTTTATGACACAGACAAGCCCATAAACCTGATATGAATTAAAAAAGAATGTGCGTTGCTGTAGCACGTATTGTGAAATGTAGAAATTAAAAGGTGTGTGTGCACCAGCAGCTTCAAGGTCTGTGTGTCATGATCAAATACAAGGGGACATATTCTTTAGGCGTGTGTGCAAAACTACAATAAGAGCAAAATGAAAGTTAGAAAAAGTAATGTAAAGAAGTAAGTCGTGCTACATTATTAAACTCTATTCACGCTTATGTAAAACTAAGCAAATCTGCGGTGTGGTGTGACGTGTTCACAGAGCAGCAGACGTGAGCCCAGATATACAACTGGAATAATAAATGCACACTTGTTATAGTTGTATAAAGTGAGTTCGAGTGTGTGTTCTGGTTCTTCTTCCTCTAGATACAGTGGTGTTACAGTACACTGTAGCTCATCACAGTAATTGGCGCCTGCAGGATCCGGGGTCTGCTGGTGCTGCAGGAGCCCGGGGGCCCCTCAGGAGCCCCTCAGGAGCCCGGGGGCCCCTCAGGAGCCTCGGGCCTCGGGACCCTGCGGCTCCGCTGCTCTAGGAGTACGTGCACGGTCTTAAAGGAAGCTATTAATAGACAGATAATCACACAGGACACAGTAATCCCCCTGCAGAGACACAGAGCGCAGAGCTAACCGGCTTGCAGAGTGAGGAACAAAGAGACTGAACTGCTGCTGTGCACAGAGGAGAGTGTGACTGTGTTTCAGAATGAACGTGTAGGTCTGGACTAGAATATCCCTGAATCTGCCCTTCATACACATCAGAGAGAATCAAGGAACAGAAACACACAGTAAAAGAAACGCACAAACACAAACACACACAGATTGATATATCAGCACAGGGAGCCGCCTGTCAAGCTTTTGAGTTCACAAATCAAACATCAGCACAAGATTATTTTGTTCACTGGTAAATGAAGGGAGGGAATCGGTGGCTAATGGTTTATAATGGAGAAGTGAAAAGTGGCAGTTGATATCTTCGTTAGTCAGCATTACTTGTTTGGATATTGAAGATATTCAAATCATAAAAAGTCATATTTATATACCATACCCATTAAGCTCTCCCTCAGATGGTGATGTAATGTGCAGCTGGACTCGGTGTGGATGACCGTTCAACTTGTGCACCTCTAAACATCACATGTGGAACAGCTTGTAATAATAAGCAACTGTAATGTCCACTGACTTCCAATGTCTCTCTCTCTCTCTCTCTCTCATCAGCCTCCTGACGTCAACAACAAGTGAAGGTGTAAATATGAGAACAAAACAAACACGTGGGTAACACTGAAGAGGAAGAACTCAAATCTGTGCGAGACTCAAAGTAATTAGAGCAAAACCAGGCATTAGAATAATATATTGATATTAAAATTGACCTTTTCAGTCCTAATTAATATCATTTTTAGTCGCCTAAGGCTCAATGTGTCGTTTGTGTATCAGTAAAGTGAAACGTTCAGGATGACAAAAGAAATTACACAAGATCACTTTTCCTTAATCTGCTGGTTCTGCATGTGCTTCTGTTCTGATCAGCTAATGTTTCCTCTACAGACATGATTAAAGGAAACCAGTGCAAATTAACTGGGTAAATATTCAGAGAAATTTGTGTTGGTTTCTCTCCATGTTTGACAGCAACAGGCCACGTCCTCGACTCGCTGGTTCCCAGTGTCAAACCAGAGCAACACACCTGAGGCTTCCACCAGGAAGGTGGCGTGAGAACAGAAAACAAGCTTCTTCTAAATCACAAAGGACAGGACAGGAAAATGATTTCAAAATCACACTTGGTATTTGTGGGGCCAGAGGAAGAGCCGTGATACAATATTAATAAACTGTGAATAGACAGGGGACCAGTGCTCTGAAGCAGCAGCAGGGACTGGGACTCTGGGATTCTGATAACAGCACGTTCATGATGTTTCAGACAGAAAGCTGCAACCACACAACCACACAACCAGTTTACAACGGGCACTGCACTGGTTTATTATGAATTCAACTGACCAGACCGATGTGACCTGATCCCCCAGCTCTCCATGACTGAAACTACCCATATCACTGAGGGCATTTACATCTACCATCCATCTTTATCCCCAAATCCATTTAGCTCACACAAATGTGATGTTTCTCTTTTAATCCAGCGGCCACTGTGACCACTGTACGAGTCACTGATCCGCCTCGTCAGCCTCGGGGCATGAGCCAGCCGTCATTTAGAGGATTACCACGGCTCCATCGCAGAGGCAGCAGCTAGCGGACATCACTCAGTGAAACGTGGGCTTCATCAGCATCTGTGTCAGCTGGACCAGAGAGGAGTCAGCCGTCGACTCCATTACAGGATTGTCTCCGCTTGCTTTTTGTCGTTTCACATTTTCTGTCCAGCCTCGACTGGACGATGTTGGGTTGAAGGTTATTACAAGGCTCATGTGTTTTAGACCAGTGAAGGGCCACATGTTTATTGGAGAGGAAACAGCCAATCAGAGCTTTGACATCCATCTCTTATTGATCATTGACCCCCCCCAAAAAAGGCCAAGAAAATGACAATGACCTGGAGAGAACCAGGTCATTGTGAAGAAAGTTGATCTGATGGTATGAGATCTGCACACCAATGTTACAATAAGCAATTTTCTAGATTAAGAGGATTAATAGAAAAGATAGTTGACATATTAATTATTAGTTGCAGCCCTGTGTTAAATGACCATATATCTCTGGGCAAAGGGATGAATTTTCATAATTAGAGAATCGGAGCTGCTGCACATGGACCTGAGCTGACAGAACACGTCCACTACTACATGAAAACATGGAGTAGAGATTGAAGATGACTGTTGATGGCAGATCACCAGACTATAAAAGCTTCACTATTTCTCATGAAGCAAACCGGTCTCATATCAACACGACTATTCTGAGATGCTTTACGAGTGTGGTGCCGGCCGGTGGAAACACTGATGCTCCGGCTGTCGCAGTCCAGGCCTGGTGTCTCTCTCTCTCTCTCTCTCTCTCCATTCCTGTTCTGTCCCTCGGCCAGGGAAGACACTCTCATTAGCGCTCCCTTGGCAGAGGAAAGAGAGAAGTCGCGGCTCCTTAATTAATGGTGGAAAGAAGCTTAACGACTCGCAGCACCAGAGACAGAGCAGCACCAGAGACAGAGCAGCACCAGAGACAGAGCAGCACCAGAGACAGAGCAGCACCAGAGACAGAGCAGCAGCAGCAGAGACAGAGCAGCACCAGAGACAGAGCAGCAGCAGCAGAGACAGAGCAGCACCAGAGACAGAGCAGCACCAGAGACAGAGCAGCAGCAGCAGAGACAGAGCAGCAGCACGACTCGCCACACGAGCTCCGTTAACTTCAGCTAATCACATGACGGCATTTATCTGCTGATCACATGTGGACACACATCCCATTTCAGGAGAGTAGCAAATACAAATCTGTTGTTTTAATGTTGGTGTGTGTGTGTGTTTGTCATCTTAAATCTATCATCAAGTATTAGATACAGAGTGTAGTCAGTCAATCATGACACATTTAACATACTACACAAAACTGCAAAAAGCCATAAGCATCCCTACTGGCTAACAGCTTCAGTGTAGTATTAAATGACCCCTGCATGAACTTAAAGGCCCCCCCCCACACACACACAGAAGGGCACTGCTTAGGCCGGGTCAAACACACGGATCACACAGCTGGAAACAGCACAATGCAGCAAAGACAAAGAAACACTTCAGGAACAATAAGAAGAGACATTAAGAAGAAAGAACAAAATGAGTGAGATTCAAAAGACAAACTAAGTATTTCAAATCTGCAGTTCCTGCCTCAACACGTGTCTGTGGGTTATGTCTCACTGAAGTTGACCTTTGACCTTTATGATCTTATTAAACATTTGAATTAAATTCTGTCCTGATAAACAGAAGACTTGAGTTCACAGGGACTTTGACCTTTGACCCTTAAACTCTAATCAACTCATCCTGGTGAATGTTTGTGTTATCAAATTCCCTCCGGACATTCTTGATAAAACATGTTCACAAAAACTATTTTTTCAATATATATATCTTCAATATTTGGTTATTTTTCTTCTTAGTTATTTATAATAAAGTTTCTGGTTAAACTGTAACACATCAAATCTCTTCAGATTGCTCCCTCACGTCAGCTCCGTCAGTCGGGCTCTAACTTCAACAATGTTGTAGCTTCTAAAAAAAGAAAGTTATTTGTGTGTATTATGGAAAACACACTGCGCTCCACTATTCAAAGCTCGTTGTGTTACGCAGGCAGCGCTGCAGACTTCAGTGGAAACACAGGTCCTGGAAGAGAAGCATGGGGGGGGGGGGGGGGGGGGGGGGGGGGGGGTAAGATGACCAGGAGACCAACTCCTTCAGAACAGTCCACACACACTCAGTGTAAAGGGGAAAGCCCCTTGTCGCTAACAGCAGTGTGTGTGTGTGTGTGTGGGCGAGCAGGCTTGAGTTACGGCAGGAGAGAGAGAGAGAGAGAGCTGCTCCAACAGATGGACTCAGCAGGGGACTGAACCCGGCCTAAAGGTCAGTGTGTAGGATGTCATGTGCCGGCTGAGATCATATTATGTATGTACACAAACTCCATGTTCCCAGTCATCATATAACGGTATCAACAGAGGACGTTAAAGGGATAGTTCACGGAAAAATGTAAATGTACTCTTTATCCACTCAGCACTGTGTCACTGGACGGGGGGGGGGTGAAGTGTTTGACTCCACAGAACACTTCTGGAGTCTCGGGGGTTAAACATCCGAGTGTCCACAGGCCCCAGCGTTCACAGAAGACTTCAATACTTCAATAGTCGTCGTAACATATATTACAATCCATGTTTTGCGAGTCGGGACGGACGTGGATGTAAACTGAAACTTGACGGAGGCTCAACAATCGCAGGGTGGTAGTTTTCAGTTTAATCATTAACAGAATATAATTTGTGCCAGTGAGCCACAGTTCAAGTTAATCAAACACACACATATCAAATGAAGTCTCTGTTAATGATTCAGCTGTTTAACGGCCATTAGAACACACATTAAATTGACTGAAGGGGCTCCTGCTGTGGAGAACAACTGACTCTGTGGTGGAGTCGCATCTTAAGGTTCCGGCTCCGAGTTAAGAACCAAACGTCCTCAAGACGTCTTTATACTGGGTTTCCTCTCCCAGCAGTCACTGCTGTCTCTACTGGGCCTATAAGCCATTGAGGTTACACATTACATAAAGGATTACAGCGACAACAGATGATAAACGCTGACTGTCACAACATCTGTTCGCTCCTCAGAGCGGGAACACGGACATGACCCAGCAACATGGCCTCAACCAGCGGTCCATGCAGATATCCACAGGAAGCTGACCCAGGACCAGCTGCTCGACCGCCATGATGCTGGGATGTTGACATCCACATGTATGTACTGTGCTAAACACACAACACAGCGCAAAGGGCCACGTGCCTCCTGCTACAAGTGGAAAGCTACAGGTTCAATTCAAGTTCAAGTTTGTATTTGTGTTAGTAGAGACACAACTCTGTGTTCTGTCTGTTTCTGCTGAGCAACGTTTGTTCCTCGTTCCCTCACTGAGAATCTGACATCTGGAGATTTAAACGCTTCTTCAAGCCAAACGTCATCAGTTCTGAATTCAATCAGCAACGTGACAACGATCCCAAACACACGGCTGCAAAGAGCCATGAAGAACCAGGAGACCAGAGGGTGAGGCCCCCACAGAGCCCTGATCTCAGCCCCATGGAGTCGCTCTGGGATCGGAGACGACACATCCACACAACAACTGACACAACTTCTCCAAGACGTCGGGGAAAACAAGGGAAACAATCTTTATAATACTGAACACGTGTCACCTCTATCATATTGGACATGCTGCAGTGTTGGGTCACTTTAGGAGCAGACACAGTGAAGGGATCACAGATACATGGATGTGCATGTAGTGCAGGAGCTCAGTGGTATCGATCACTCTCACAAACACACGAGTTGAGTCTATAAAGTGACTTTCCTAAAGTAAAAATGTCTTTGCAGCTACAAACTGACCTAGAAGTGTTGGTTTGATATCATCACCTGGAGAACGTCTCACAACATCAGGCTCAATGAGCTCCTGATCCCACAGACCAGTCAAACCAGTCAAACATCTGATCTGGTTTCCTCTTTCAAACGAACACAGTCTGACTTTAAGGGTTAAATAACAGTTCAATCTGCTGGCCACTCGTTGATAGACTCATCTTTATTGTGTTTTATTATTCTATGTTCTGTTTCTTGTTACATCCTCGTTTGACTGACCTGTGGTAGATTTAGACTTCAGATACCAGAGCTGTTAATGCACTGACGTCAGACTCTGATATGTGAAAAGTGACAGAACTAAAAGGCCCAGTCTGCCCAGTACAGAACTACGTCTACAGATATGTGCAGGCCCTGTGTAGGCTTCGATTTGCGTAATGGAATACCTCCAGCGTGTATATACATGTATATATATATAGATATAGATATAGGGCCCAGATCCAAACTCCCTGTGGCCTCCTTAGCTCCGTGTTCTCAGGTCTCATATAAGCGTGTCTGCAAGGCGCCAGGCTGCTGTCAATCATTAACACACGTCGTGGTCCAGGGTAAACTTTGCACCAGCTCCTGCGGCCGACACCACAGCAGATGGAAGAGCCACAGAGGGAGGGACAAGGTGTCACAGGTACTAAAGAGATTCCTCCCTGAGAGAGACTATGATACCAGCTCAGTGACGGACACAAGCCGTTTGCAATATTTACTTTTGAGGAACTTGTGATGACAGTTAAACTTATCCACAGAGCACGGAGCTCAGACACAAGCAGCAGCAGCAGCTTGTGGTTTGTGTTCTTCTGTTGTTGTGTTGTTGGAGTCGGGTGTGAACACTCACTGGGGTCAGAGGTCACGTTCCCTCTGTGCAGTTCAACGAATAAACATTACATTAAAAACAACCTCCAGTCTCCTTGTGTCAAAGTTTCTATTTCTACTCCAGTTGTTAATAATGCTTGTTGTGTTGGTTTATAATTTCTTCCATGAAGAGACATTTTCTACACACTACTGTAAATCATCAAAGGATAACAGTGTCACATGATGCACTCAAATTACTGATCTGTTGAAAGGATGATTTGATTAATCAACTTAAAGACAAACCAACAACTCGTGATTCAGGTGGTTTCTCAAACAAAGATACTGGTTCTAGTTTTCAAATGTGAATATGTTCTGGTTTTGTTGGTCATGTATTCATGAAAGAGAAAATCTTTGGGTTTTGATCTGTAGGTCTGAGAAAACAAGACATTTCAAAACGTCCCCTCGAGTTCCCAGTAAACATGATGGTTACTTTTTATGACTTGATAACGGACAGATATCATATTACTGGAAAAAAAATCATCGTAAACATTTACAGTGTCAGAGCAGTGTTGTCTGAGTGTAGCCGGACACATTAACTGACAGGTCACAGGTTGGAACCCTGTGACAGCTGATGTGTCAGAGCATCATCACAGAAGACAAAGAGATCCTTCACGGGACTCACATAGCAGGGATTCCTCCAGCTGTGAGCAGCTCGGCATCGAACTCTACACAACGGAGCGTCCTTCACTTCAGCTCACTCAGCACCTTCTGCTGCCGAGTCTCCACAACACAGGTCAACGTGTGGCCGTCAGTCAGCACATGCTAATCTTCACCACCGTGAGCCAGACTATGGTTTACTTTAGATTTGATCTACTGGAGAGAAACTTCAACGCTTCTTCAGGGCAGAACATTTCCCCAAAGAATGATTAACTTAAACTAAAAACCACGAAGGTCCCGATCTAAGACTTATTCTGAGTTATCAAAACATCTGTTTATTTGTAAAGTATTTATTAAACCAAATTAAATCTAAACAAACTAGGTCCATCAGATTCTTATCAAACAGTCTTAATATTCCCTGCTTGGTCTGTCCAGGACTTCAAGTCAAAATTCCAAAAACTCCTAGAGAAAAAACAATGCTCATAATTCTTCTGAGGATTGATTTGCTGTAATTGCTTGCTGGTCACATGGTTATTGATTTTAAATCTATAAATATTTCATACTGCAGCTCTGGAACAGTCGCTTGTCTTTACACAATATTTTACTGAAATCTGACAGTTTCATGTCCCGTTAGTAAAAGTATTAGTTCATTAATTCACTAGTTAATCAACAACGGGATTTGCTGCTTTTCTGTTTTATATTTTTATCAGATAAATGTTAAACTGAAGAAAACAAGCTTTGCTTAAAAACACTTCTGACCTGTCCAGTTGATTAACGGTCTCAGCACTAATTAGTGAAACGCTTCATGTTGGTTCTGTTCCAGTCGAGGAGATGGAAGCTCAGCTGGGACAAACTTCACTTCAAGAATCTCTCAGGAGCAAAAGGGGGATTTCTTGGTGAACTCTGGGTTCTTTTCCATTTGGCGCCAGTTTCAGCTCAGAACAGGTTTGATCTTCAGCCAGAGACTGAATCCAGCGTCTCAGATGACAGTATGTGCTCCACTACAACACGTCTCTCCCATGGGGAACCGAGAGGATGAAATGTGCTCGTTCTGCCAGTGCACTTTCCATTGAGCGCTCAGCCAGTGAAAACACTCGTCTTCTGTTACCAGTCCCAGTCCATTTTAAGTCCACCTTTCCATCGGCCTCACACACACACATGACAGGCTGGGCCGGCTGCTGGGAGCGACAGCCCCTGACAGCAGGGGCTAACTTTAACACTCCATGCTCCTGTGCTAGCAACTATGTGCCCCCCCCCCACTACACCCGCACAAACACAACTGTCACTCACTCAATCGAGTTGCCGCTCCCTCTTAGGCACCGACGGCAGCAAGCGACAGTCATGGACGTCGCCCGATCGGTCGATCTGAGCCAAACATGTGGACAACAGGAGTTCTGCGGAGCCACGCTCTCTTCTCGTGGCTTGTTTGAAGCGAGTGGAGCTGGAGAAATGTAAAGAGACACCTCCTGTATCAGGTTGCTCCTGAGGGGAGGACGTGCAGGAGGGGGGGGGGGGGGCAAGGCAGCGGGTCAGGGGGCTTCATTGGTCGAACAGAGGCCAGAGGAAGCTGCGGAGGGAGGCCGGGGGGGCGGGCGGCACAGCATTGTACACCTCGCTCTCTTTCTATTTTTTGCTCCTGTGTTTTTTAAAGCCTGCTGCTCAGAGAGGTCAGAGGCAGATGGGCCGTCCTGCACGAGGAGGCTGTGAGCCGGAGACGTTAGAGGAGTTCAGTTCAGGTTGAAGATGCAGACAGAACATTCAGCCACTGGAGGCTGAGCCCACACGGGTCTGGTTCTGAAGAGGTTCTATTCTCCAACGGGCTCTCGTCGTGCTTCCCCAGTTTGTGCCACAGCATCTCTGAGGGGACGGAGGTGGATTCAGGGACGTCACAGCAGCTAACGTCATGTCGGGGGGGAGAAGAGAGCTCCTCCAGGAGAGCTGGGAGAAACACGAAGACATGAACCTGAGCTTCTACTCTCTAATCGTTCTCCTCACTCGATGGTGGACTTCATATTAACTGAGGTGGTTTCAGTTTCCTGGGGACGAGGTAACAGAAAGGAAACTAAATGTTTTTTGATGATGCCTTTTGTTTTGGGGGGGGGGGGGGGGGGGGGGGGGGGGGGCTAATAGTTAAGTTTGCTTTGACTGGGATGCACTTTATTATATTAATTAATATTCAATGCTTAATATAATAAAAGGGATATTACAGAAATATGTTTTGCGTATTCAATAAGTTCGGGGAGTTGCAAGAGATGGATTCAGAAAAAACTGGCTGCAGATTAGAAAAATAAGGTATGATGTCATATGCTGGAAGGAGCCTATAAGTCTTAATTTAATGTTTTTACCATAATAACAAAAAGGTGACGAAACAAACATGGAGGGTTGTTTAAAAATGTTAGCAGGTTTAACTTTGTTACTTTGTACTATTTTACACTAGAAAAGAGGAATAAAGGAAGAATGGAGGATCAGACCAGGAGCTGAGTTTGTGTTTAGCTGTTGCCTGACAGATACTGTCTCCTTCCCCTCCTCCTCTTTCTCCTCTTCCTCCTCTGCTACAGAACATTTAACAGATTCCTAATCCTTCCTCCAGGTTCCCCCCCCCCCCCCCCCCCCCTCTCTCTCTCTCTCTCTGTCTTTATTCCTCCCTCGTTCTACCTCCATCCCTGTGGAGACACTTAATGAAGCCTCAGCTATGTCTCCAGCTGTCACGGTATGTAAATTAGATTAAATAATTCCTACTGTATGGTTACACTATCTCAGTGATGTCTGTTCACACAGCTGCATGGAGGCTGGGTTCACCCGGACACTCTGATGTTGTGGTTACTACACTGACTCCGGTGTTAACCAGGGAGCTGGCAGTCGCCCGTCCCCTCGTCTTCTGAATGTTTACTACTCTACTAGAGACGATTTAACCGTTAGTGATTCAGGAGTGTCCATGTTTGTCTTTGCTCCACACAGTTGTATATCGTCCCTACGGGGAGTTGTGTAGTACTGTTCAGTCCTGTTCTGAAAGATTAGGAGCCTTGCTCAAGGGACGTCTGCCAGTAGCTCAACCTTTTTTTAGATTTCATTGCTGGACTCAAACTTCTTAATTTTTTACTGATTTACTGAAAATGTACCAAAACCCCCAGAGTATGTTCCATACAGAGAAATGGATTGAGTGTTTCAGTGACACCGTTACTACATCATGTCAGGTGACCGTGTGTCATCCTCTCTGTGCCAGGGATCCCCCCCCCCTGAATAAACTGTGCCATCCTCGTCCTCCTCTAAACGTCTGGGAAGGAGCTGCCCTGCCAGCGGGGGGGTTTATGTAATCCAGCACATCTTACCAAGACCCTGCCTGTCACCTCTGGTTTAAGTCTGACCTGTGACGGGGACTGACCCGGGAGGAGGATGAAGATTTGTGCATCATGATGATTTGCTTTTGGAGTCTGCTGAACTGACAGAGCAGAGGATACAGATGAACAGATATACATCCGCCTCTGCTGCTGCTGAGCAACTCAAGGAGGAAGTAAACAGAGAGATAATGGAATTTAAGAAGAAAAACACAGTAAAGCAGATTCCTCCATTAAAGGAGTGAGGAGACAAGGCCCCTCAATTCAATCAAACTTCCCTGAATGTGCCTAATTTTTCTTCATCAAGATTAAGAATTATTCTCTGACTCGCAATGTTAATGAAAGTGATTGAAAAGTTCCTGGATCTGCTCCAAAAATGTACCCAGTTCTTCACTGACTCAAATGAGGTCATTCCACAAAGACTCGTGAAAGTTCCTTCTGTAGTTTTACAAACAAAACAACAGAGTTGAAAACACAACCTCCTTGGCAGAGGGAAAAAAGAGGAATATTAAAAAGATATGCAGCGCAACAAGAAAGATGAAATGAACAGGGTTTGTTTTTGACAGTATAAAGTGAAACCGAGGACTCATATCCTGAATGCCCACGTTCTAATAAATGATAACATCCTCTGCATGTATTAAGAAATGATAGAAAGCGAGAGAACAGGAAATCCGTTTTCAAAAAACAGCGGACGTTGAGCTTTTGAACGTGTCCTAGAAATAAAAAGAAATCTGTTGTATGGTTGTGTCTTTGAATCCAGCAGCACTCACACAGCAGGAGCTTCAAACAACACGTCGGGGGGGAATCTAAAGAAAGAGTAAGTCCCTGCAGAATGTGAAACAACAATGTTCACTTTACAAATGGTACATGCCGCCTTGAAGCAGCAAACCAAAATAGAATCTTCTGCAGAAGAAGTAAAACAAGCCTGAAAACAATAAAAAATCTTTAAAAAAAAATATATAACCGTGACCTCGTTCTCTGAACACTAGTGTAAACCCTTCCCTGATGAGTTGAGCCCTGGGGCCGTCTCAGTCACTGACAGTCAGTTGATAAAGTAAAGCACGTCTCGCTGGCTGTTATATAACTGAGAGAGATTAGAGGTGGACGAGCCCGTGAGTAACAGACACAACAACAGGCCGTCAGTGTGTAGCATACCTGAAGGCCCGGCATGCGTTATGGTCGTATGAGGTCGACAGCGGCTGATTTCATTTATTAATTCAATCTTCCTGGTTAGTGGGTTAACGGGGGGGGGGGGGGTTTGTCGTTCCTCACAGAGAGTCCAGTGTTTATCTGCAGCTCGAGGTTCACAACAGACGAGAGGAAGAGGCCGACTTCATCCTGGTTCTTCCACTTGGTTTACAGTCTGGGAGTGGAAGGTTTGGTTGTTGTTGAAAAGATAGAAACACCTGTTCATGTGTCTCAGGGGAAAATGTAAATATTGTTCTTGTATCAAAACTGAAACAGTAGTTTTTTAAAAATCAGATCAGTGCAGCGCTGACACCTGATCATCCATAAAACCTCCTCTGTGACTTATTATATCATAGACCAGGTACCAGGCTGCAGATCATGTGATCGACATCAGTGCTCGATCCACGTGTCTCAGATCATGTCCCGATCACGTGAGGGGAGCCGCTCTCCTTCAGAGTGTTTTCTCCAAATGCCGGATGTGGTTCACAGAAAACTGATCATTATTAATGTCTTATCTGTCGAATACGACACAAACATGTATATCTACACCACTTCCTGTATCCTCTTCACAGTAAAAGCACTTGGACTGAATCCTATCGTTTGTTTTGTTTTAAGATGTTATTGTTATTGTAGAGCTGCACGATGCACGGCTTCATAACACAGTCCTGGCACATGAGTCATACCAGAAACCGAGAGGCTCTGCAGCAGACACTCAGCAGACATGTGACCTGCGTGAACAAGACACAAGACACAAGACACATCCTCACACACTAATCTGAAGGTTTCCAGGACGGAGAAGTTTGGAAACACGTCGAGAAAGAAAAGAAGTCGTCCACATTCAAGTCCTGATATTTTCTTAACAAGCTGTGATAGAAACACATGATGAATTCTTACAGTTCCACCTCCTCTACAGGAAACCCCTGCTCAGCCGTGTTTGTAGTATTTTCTGTAACCAAGCACCCAACCGCAGAGTAAACAAATCTACTTCCTGTTTAAATATGAACACATTGTTCAAAATACTGTAAAACAACCTTCACCCACATCGACTCCTTTCTCCAGCAGAAGCGCCTCACATCCAGAACCCCAGCTGGGAGCAGAGCCCATGACTTTGTGAAGTGGTTATCATCTCCATGTTATGTTTCATAATGTTCAGTATGTCTCAGCAGGAACACAACACAGTGCAGGAGCAGCAGAGAGTGTTTCACACCCGGCAGCGAAGTCCGTTATCCACCGGGTTTCTAATTCAGGACGCACGGCGCTGCTCTGAGCAGACCGCCCCCCCGACGGGACTGCTCGGGGCTAAACGCAGACTTCCAGTGGACCTGCTGGAGCACCAGACTGGGACTGTACTGGGGAGGTGTGAAATGTGCGGCGCCGTGTGAAAGTGAAGCGACCGTGTGAAAGTGAAGCGACCGGAGACAGAACGTGTGCCGGCTCGGCCACGAGGAAATACAGTGCAATGAAAATAACCTGCGCCGAGAACTGAGAGAACATTCTGTCTGTTGGTTCACACACAGACACACACAGACACACACACACACACACACATACTGCTCATTCTTCGATTACACAACTGTTAGTAACCCACATTAGATATCAATTAAAAACACATTAGACAACATTGATTTCATTCCATGAGGGAGTTCCTGTTACATTTTTTAATTGTCACTTAAGAGAGAGAAACTCAAGTCCACCCCCACCAACTGGGAGGGAACCAGGAAGTGTCTCTCCATGGTTGACACTCTCCTCATACTGGGAGGGAACCAGGAAGTGGCTTTCGATGGTTGACACTCTCCTCTTACTGGGAGGGAACCAGGAAGTGGTTTTCCCTCACACTCAGGCCACAGGTGGAGGATCTGTCTGGTTTCTGTCTGGCAGCATTCCTGTCATCAGCACTGAACCACGTCAAGCCCATACCACACGCTGCCCAGTTCTCTTTGATCTGAATCAGGACATGCCAAATGATATGAAGCGTGATATGTGACCACACCCCCGTGGCTCCATAACATACTGGTATTTCTTATGAAGCCCAGGTGAAATGAAAAATACACATTCCCCGTTTTAATCCTGTGTCCCTGTTCATTTATCTTTTATTTATTATTACATCTAAATCTGTCTTTTCTCTTCCTGTTAAACGAGTTGAGGACTCATGCTGCACTCAGGGGTGTTTACTTAATCAGGTTTTTTTTGGAATTTTTACCCCCCCCCCCCCAGCTACTACATCACGCTGTCCCATTCATCGGTTCAATCTGCAGACGGAGATCAGGTGGTGTGGAGACGTCCTGGAGGACAGAGAGCTCCTAGCTACAGTCACCTCTGGAGCAGTGACGTGGATTCAGGGCTTGTACCTGCTGTACGGTTCCCTTTATGAGAAATATGAATGAATGAATAATTGGTAACTTAATACAATGTGTTATTAAAATTGTCCCCAAACTGGAGTCTGCAGATCAAAGACTCTGATATGACAGGTTTGCTCTGACGTCTGTAATTGTGGTGATCTTCCTGTCTGGGCACTTAACACACAAACACACACACACACACAGACACACACACACACACACACACAGACACAGACACACACACACACAGACACACCAACACCACTCAGACAACAGAGCAAGTCCGACCAGACTCAAAGATTAGCAGTTCCAGTGAAAAAGTAATAATGGCAGATTGAAGATGGGATGAGAGCAGATGGAGAGAATCTCAGTGGCTGGTCTCAGACCTTCTTCTCGAACCAGACTCCCTGGTGGCTCCACGTTTACAGAACCATGTTGTGCAGCTCAGAATTATTTAAACCCTTGTGACAAAGCTACGAGTGGATTTCTGCCGTAGCTTCATGTTATCTTTGGGTCGTCACCCTTCAGTCTCACACATGATCAACCCCAACGTTCACACACTGGCTTCCTCTTACCCTTGAGCAGTGGCAAGGGCGTGAGCTCGATGGGTTTGCCCTGGGAGCGGAACTGGGACGAGCTCTGCGACCGCTTCTGCTTGGCCTTCCTGACAGACTTCCGTGAAAATCCGTCCACTTTGTCCACAGATGGAGACGTGGTGGCTGCCGAGGACATAGCCCTGCTGGGAGAAAGACACAGAGGAGGGACAATCACATTAGACATGAGCTCTCAGTCCACTGGGGACAGAGTGATTAACCACAGATTTACAGAATTAAACTGGACTTCAGCTGATGTGGAGTTTCAAAAGCATTTAGATATTTTATGATCTGTTCAATTAGAGATGGAGAGAATATTCAATACCATTAGGCCAAATTGTATTTATGTCAAAACAAATGCAAGACTTCTGTTTATGTTTTGAGGACAGATCAAATCCACCTGCGTCTAATGTTTGCTGATATGAACCAATATGAAAAGTTGTATTTTAAAGAATATACAAGGTAGAAAAGATGTGCTTTCATGTTTATAATTCATTTTCTAAATTTAGTTCATATTTATATTTGTTTAAAGGTTTATGGTAAAACTGTATAATGTGATAATATCATGGCGGAGGTGTTATAACCAGTCCCCGCCCTCCCACTTCCAGGAGTTATAGTTTCAGTAATTAAAGATATTATGATACTACTTTACTGGTTCATTTTTACACAATTTTTCATTGTGTACTATTCATAATTTCATCACAATGTTCATTATGTGTAGCTTCATAGAAATCTATCAGTAAATCATCATTAATGAAGTAGAAAAACTTTGAAACTCCCAGTATGTGTAACTGGTTTAACTCATAAAATAAGTGTTAAGTCTTTAAAAGACAACATTTCACAATTCAAACACAACCTCATCCCTTCATCGTTATTTCACAAGAAGACTGGTGTATAATAATTACTAAAAACCTAAAATTACATTTTCGTTCATCAAAGCTGAACCCAAACATTTTACTTTTCTTGGCTGCATTTGAGTCGAGTTGAAATTCAAGCAGAAGAAACCAAAAGTTTCCTCATCACCGCAGACACATTCTTTATCCATTAACATGCAGCTCACAGCCCACCAGCTTATTCTGGGTCGTTACCTCATGAGAAGAAAAGTAAGAGAAATATATCCAATGAAAAGTAGGACAGCCAACAACAAGCCCGATGACTTCCTGCAACTTTCTATTAACCTCACTACAACCCTGTGCAGCCAGACAGGCCTCTGATCAGACCTGGTCACTGTGCACCAACACACCGCCCTCATACCTGTCAATGAACCAGCTCGTTCACAAAAACACACAGCAAAAACACCAGCGCCTACCCACAACAATGGAGCTGGCTCGGCAGCAGCGAGCCACAGTGGGAGGAAGCTGAGGAAACAGTGTTTGCTGTAGATTACGTGTTAAAACCTAAAAAGATCAACAAACTGGAAACAACAACAAACAGCCACAGACACCATCACACTTTTTTTTCTGGCGCTCAACTTCCGGCGTGCACCACACCCACGAGGTGTCTTGTGTTTCATCGAGGACACAAAGAACCACACAGTGAACAAGATGTTTCATAACCTCAAGTTGCTTTGATCAGACTCTAATGTAAATAAGGTGAAGTGTGGCTCTAAAGATTCTGTTTTCTGAGCACTTACATGACTTTAAGGCTGTGTTTTTATAAAGCAGAGGTTCAGTCCCTCTGTGACCTTGAGCACAAATCTCACTGTGAATTTGCTATGGTCGATGTTAAGGAGATTTTAATTCAACATTAAACTGAAAAGGCTGAATTCTTAATAGATGTTCGTAGAAACAGAGACCTTTTTAATAAACTAGATGGCAATTTGTGTTTTCTCAAGGTGTTTCCTCTGCCAGTTGGCAAGTGCTTGTGTTAAGTTACATTTTAAGTAAAAAGGCTAAAATATTATTTTCTTAATTCCAGTTGTATACATTTGGTTGCCTTGTCTTTTGTCATTATTTATAATTATTTACAATAAAGTTTGTGGTTGAACTGTAACATATAAAGATTCAAAGATATGGCCAATTTCTTAAATATATATATATATATATAAGCTGATATGTCTGTAACTGAAATTCTTTCCTCCCCGATAGTTGAAATGCATCAGCCTCCAACAAATGTCTGTAGTGACAATGTGACACTGATGTTATCATAAACCTTCAAAATCCATTATAAGCTCCTAGTAATGGAATTAATCTCAATTTATGGCTTGAATTACAGTTAAATAATCTAAAAATGAATCAATTTATATTAGAATCCTGTAATTAACTACATGTGTAGACTTCCACAGGACATAAGCAGCAAGGAACTGGACACTGATGACAAATCCAGTCCTCACTAACACCGGTGGACGTGAAGAGATGAATGAGAGCTGCAGCAACAATCATTACATAATAGAACTGTGAATGAGACGCTGCAGGCCGTGCTCTGTGATGGCTGCTTCTCTAATGCTCTGTCAAAGTCACACAGCACGTCCACCAGGCTTTGTGTATGACCGAGTGGACACACAACAACACACACTCAGTCCACACACACACAACGTCCCCTGCCTGAGGATATGGACAGAGCTGTCTGACAGTGAAAACCATTTAGAAGCTGGTGAGGCTGCACAGCTGATCCTCCATCCTCACACACGGCAGATTTACCAGTGATTCATGATTCCAGAGAAGCAGCGAGTCCATGTGTGGTTAGAGACCAGCGGCGGGGGGGGGGGGGGGGGTCGATGCAACACGACTTGTAAGTGGAGGAAGATCATAATCTGGGATTATTAACAAGCAGCGCTAGTTAATAAACTAGCAATTTCCTAAACAATTTCCTCTTAAATGTGAATTTGGTTTCAACGCGTCAGTTCTCATGAACTCGTCTATGAATGAGACAAGTGGAGTCAAGCTTATAGATATTTAACAAACACACATTTCTTGTCAATTCCTAAATTTTAACAGGACCTGAAACTCATTACATCCTCCGACAAACTTCCAGACTAAGAAGTCTGATAAATGTTTTCCTAACCCTGTAAAGCATAGCTTGATATGTGCGTTATGAATTCAATTGTCGTCATTATTATTATATTGACATTGGAACAATGAGTGTGAGTCAGTTTCACCCTTCACCTGCCATCTCACACATATGATAGAAAATACCTCAGTGGACAGTTTTCAATGCACTAACACTGTGTCCTACAGATGTAGATTCACACGTGTCAACATCAGTGACATGTGAGGAGACTCATCTGTCACCACTGCTCAGTGTCATGTCTCTCATAGCGAGACGGCTGTTAATGATCCATCTGCCTTTAAGGTGCCTTCTGCTGGGCGTCAGTCTGGTCACCACCAGGGTGGAGAACCACCTCCAGCTCAGCACCGCTCTGTCTGATCGGCGGCTGCTAGGTTTAAATTCTCCAGCAGCCGCTCTGGCAGGTAACTCGCCATTAATCTGAGAGTCCTGCTGTGCTGCCGTTTAGTGGTAAAAATAAAACCGTGGCTGAATGAGAAGCAGCACGGAGACGGAAAAGTAAAGTCTTGTTCAGACTCTGGAGACAATTTTCCGGACTTTCTTCGTCAGTGTCTTCTACGCGTCATCCTGGATTTCTACAGACTTTGGTCCAGGCTGAGAAGGTCTGTAGAGACTTGGAGCTTCTCACTCGGACATTTGTGTTCACACATGCACTTCCTCCTCCTCCAGAGAAAATATAGAGAACCTGTGGAGTTCAGTGCATGTCTGAAAGCAGCTTGTAATTTTGTGTTGTTGTTGGAAGTTGTGTGTCTTTCATACTTTGGTACAAGTCGCTCAAACTTCCACAAACTGGGTCTTATCTCATCACGAGCCTCAGTGTACAACAACAACAGAAAACTGCAAATTGACACCTCGACACCTGCTTTGTGTTGAGCGTCAGGTAATAAACACAAAGCAGAGCATGACCTCCGAGAATCTAATGGCTAACGGCTTAAAGTCGAGCGGCTCTGATGAACACAAGGTTTAATTTCTGTTAACGGTCGACAACTAGAGCCACAACTACAGGAGTCATGATGTTAATGAGGAGCAACAGGTGACAAATACTTAAAAAAAACGTATTTCCTACACATACAAATGAGTGTATTTAATCAATCAACTAGTCCATTGAAAAAAAAAAAAAAATATTCTCTTTCAAGTGCTGAATATTTGCAGTTACATCTGATGCAACTCTTATTTCAAGTGACAGTAAATAACAAAGTTCTTCAAATGTCACCTCTCTGGAAAACAAACTCTTTGGACATTTTGTAGATCGATAACTTGATCAGAAAATGATCAGAAGATGATTCGATAAGGAAAATAATTGTAGGTCGTTTTAAATCCAGTCCTCACAGACGCGCTCCGTCCTAAAGCAACTTCCAGTCTCTGCCAGGACGAGTAAACACAGCAGATCTGCTTCATTGAGTGAATGATCCACTACAGACTTCACTCACCTCTGCAAAGGGGCACTGGAATCCCCCTGTACAACCATCAGTGCCTCAGTTTCTCTCTCTCTCCCTGACGAGCCGCCTAATGACCACAACACTCCGGTGGCACCACAACTCGCGAGGGACGGCAAAACTATGGCGGCTGGTCAGGTGTGTTGCGTTCAAGCACCAAAGCCATTCCCCGCCCAGGCCTCTTACATAAGAGACCAGATGACATCCACACTGGCTCGGGGAGGGTGGGATTAAAGAACAAGGAGGAAGGAGAGAGGAGGGAGGAGGGGGCACAGCGAGCAACGGGGAGAGCCACAGAAAAGGGAGGAAGAGGAGGGAGGGAGGAGAAGGGCACGAGAGAGGGAGCTGCCGTTCAACAGGAAGTCAACACAGGCAACAGCCCGGCAGAGCGACAGGAGCCGAGGAAGAGAGGGAACCAGACACACACACAAACATGACCTCAGTGACGGGGGGGGGGGCTCCACGATCCCGTCTGTTCTCCAAAGTTACAAATCCAAAGCCCTGAGCTCGGCAAAAAATCTAACTTTTAACTCAACTTTAGGTTAGAAGCCTATTAAACATTAATTAAATAGCTTTTAAAACCAGGAAAAAACAACATTTAAGATACAGTACAAGATCTCTGCTGATATTTAGTCTTATAAAGTGATGAATATTATATCTACAGCTGGTGAAAGACATTTGGAGAACTAGAAACATGGAGAATGTGATCCCTATACTGAAGGTCAGGGCAATATGACCAAAAATATGAAACTATAAATGTTCATATCTGCGAACCTTGATAATAAAGACATAAATGACATTATTATTTCTGTTATGAATGATTTTTTTGCTCGGGTGGTTTTTAACTCTATGGAATAACAAACACTTCATAAACAGCAAAACACTTTTTAAATCTGAGGTGGAAGGATCATGTGTTCCGCCTCCTCACTGTGTTCACAGCATTATATTAATGTATATTGGACTTTTGTTATATTACAATGGACGACATTGATGTATAAAATGTTGGCAGATATATTCATTGTCCTCAGACATCTTTAAACCAACTGTCTGAGATCTGACTAATTTAAATATGTTAGTCATCATTATCAATGAAGACAAAGAAATAAAGAGTAAAATAATTTGTTTTTTAATATTCTTCAAAATATCACTTGGATGATAGTAGACAAGTGCTAAAAATAGATTATTTAACTTGTTGCAGATTGACTGACTAATGAATGAATGAATGACATTATTGTTTCAGCTCTACACTCAGCAGCTATTTTAATGAAGTTTAAATATTAATACAACTGAATACAACTTTTCTGAGTCCAAGTCTTGACCCTGTCATCAAAGTGTTAATTCAAGTTAATGATGCTGTTGTGTGTTCCTAATATTCTGCTTCCTTGATGAATTTAAGATATGGACAGCAAACTTAGAAACGTGTCCATTGAATGTAATGCAGAACAACATCACATATAAACATAACCTTAGTAATAAACATGTAATTACATTTAAACAAAGAATGTCAACATACGTTATTCACTTTGTCAAATGTAGAGGTTGTAGCCGAGCAGCTGTTTCACACTGAATGCGTGTCTGCAGGTGTGGCCACTGACGATACTATATACATATAATTATTATATATGAGAGAGAGAGAGAGAGAGTACACACAAAAGATTAATATTCAACAGCTCTGTTAACATCCTGTGGTTTGGAGCTGCACAACATTGACTGACTACAGGAACCAGAACAAAGTGATGTCCATGCCCACCGCAGCAGGAAATTATATACACAGGAAAAAAAGAGGACAAGCTTTTCACCCATCACTTTCCTAGAGTTAGTGATTACTGGATAATTGGTCCGGCCATTAATAAGATCAGCGTGAATCCCAGTTCACTGTTGACTGGATGCTGCAATGTGACAGCACGTCTAACTGGTCCCATTCCTTCATGTTATGATTATGTCGTTCACAGACGAGAACAAATGATCTCAGCGACTTCCACCACAGACGCTCTGGGAGCCACACAGAGCTGATAAGGAGGAGGCGGTCGCTTCCCGCTCCCCCCCCGCCTCCAGACACAGGAGACTTTGGCTGTTCAGATCCGAGGAGGAGGGACGGGCCCAAGAACCTGCCGGGACCTTCAGAAACCTTGAAGAAGAGCCAGTGCCCAGCCGGGGAGTGCACCTCGGCAAATACCATCACATGCAGTGCACCACGCCACACCTGGTGTCTGGCACGCTGCTGGAAATAACACAAGTTTCACCATCAGCTCCTAACTTCACCTTCCTGTATCCACCATGTCCCTCATCATCTTCCTCATCATCCTCCTCCTCCTCCTCCTCCTCACTACAGGAGTCAGTGTGATGGTGCTTGGACACAAGGAGCTCTGAGGACTTGTGCATTGAAACATGAACAGGTCCTGTTGTGTGTTCAAAGGTTAGTCAGACAACACAAGTCTTAAACACATCCAGTCACAGGTCACACGTGAACATCGCCACACAACATTCCACTTGACAGCAACACCAGACTTTCAGTCTCCAACGTGCCCAGGACCGTCCTGGGATCAGCTCAGCCTGGAAGCATCAGCCCACACAACCTGAGGGACGTGATCATTTGAATGATAATATACAAATAAAGATCATCATCATCATCCACAGATCAGCTGCTGCAGCACCACAGGAGGCCCCCGGCTGTGTCCGCCCCTGAAGCCGGGAGGGAGCTGGCCATGTTGGGCCTGGCAGCAGCAGAAGATTCAAAACTTGACAGCGCGATACCCTCTCACCTAGCGTTAGCCAGCTAGCCGCGTTAGCTCCCAGATTTACGGGAGCAAAGCGCCTGAATTGGACGCATTTGCCGGCAGCTGGTTGTCTCCCCGGGACACACGAAACACCAACATGCGATCGAGGTGGAGACAGGGGAGACATTTATTTAACAAATCCGTCCATCTTGACTTGTGAAAACGGCAGTTTAGCTAGCTAGCTAACGTCGGTGCTCCGGCTATCGCGGGTTAGCTCAAGTTGAACATGTAGCCGTAGCTCGTTAGCCGCCGCCAGCTCGCACAGGAAGCGGGTAAAAACACAGCTCATGGGTCAAATCTCCAGGTTTACATGTGTGCTAACGAGATCACGCTACCTGGGCGGACTGGGGCGATCACCCATCACCCCAGAGGTAAATAACAGGCGCAGTGCTAATGCTGCTACCGCTAGCTAGCGCTCACAGACTGACAGAGCGACCGGGGAAACACACACCGAGTCCCGAGCCCGACAAGCTGCAGCCGGCCGCGGGGCTGGGGGCTCGGCGCTTCGATCGGAGTACTTTACCTGGATCCTCTGCGGGTTCGCAACGGAGACGGCGGCGAGGAGCGATCCTATGTCTGGGGGGGAATCTAGCGGGCTACGCGTTAGCTACCTCCAGCTCGGTGCGGACAGCTCTTCCCAAAGCAGCGGCGGAGCAGCAGGAAAAATGTCTGGCCTGAAACAGCCGAACCCGCGAGCAGCGTCTGTTCCTTCCAACGGAATAATCCTCAAACGTCCATTAACGAGCGAACACGGCGGAATAAAAAAGCCTGCGCTGAACGCGTCCACGTCCCGGTCGGTGATGTGCGTGCTGCTCGGCCCCTGACCCCAGGATTTAGGTGTTTTCCTCCGCTCGCGTGTGATCCGGGGCTGTTTCTGTTCAGCCTATTGTCAACACCGCTGCTCCGACCGCGGCACATAACACACACAGCGCGGCGTGCTGGGCGGCCGAGGACTCAGCGGCCACGCGGATTGGCTGCCGGCGGCTAGGCGCGACGCTGCGATTGGACGGCGGCGGCTGTCAGTCACCGCGCGGGAGGGGAACGAGGCTCAGGATCCGTGGGTTAGGTGGAGGAGGAGTGTGTGTGTTTGTGTCTGTGTGTGTGTGTGTGCAGGATTCAAATGTGTTTGGTAAATTTACAGAATTTATCATTTTGTTTGTTACAGTTCATTATGATGTAAGTTGATCACATTTTTAATTATAATACATTTTGTATTATAATGTCACATAATCCCAAATTTGTGTATGTATGTGTGTTTGTGTGTGTGTGTGTGTCTACAGTTATCAGAGACAATTTTGGTCCAATACCATCCGTACGTATTCAAATGGTTGTTTGTGGGTTAAGACCTGGTTTTAGGGTTATAATTAGGTTTAAATTAGGGTTAGTATTAAATTAGGGTTAGGTTAAAGTTAGTCATGGTTCCAGTTAGAATCAGGGGCTGGATAATGAATTATGGAGAGACAAGTTCGTCTCCTCTTTAGTTATCAGGGCCGATTTTGGTTTTCAAGACGCTCTGAGGACATTTTGGCCTGTCCCCACAAATTGAAAGGGTCTCTCTCTCTCTCTTTCTCTCTGTCTCTCTCTCTCTCTTTATCTCCCTCTGTCTCTCCTCCCTCCCCCTCTCTCTCTTTCTTTCTCTCTCTCTCTTTCTCTCTCTCTGTCTCTCTCTTTCTTTCTCTCTCTCGTCCACACTGAGTTTGGTTTCTGCTCCTTGTTGGTTTCTCTGTCATTTTATGGGTCTCCACCTTCTATGTCAATTAGCCTATAGATAATGAATATCATGATTAGGTGCCTCACAAGTAAAACTTCAATATAATTGTGTAATATGTATAATATAATATGTCTGAGATAACACTTGGTTTTATGGTTAGATTAGATTAGGTAAGGGTGAGGCATTTAGCTGTGATGGTTAAGGTTAGGCTAAGGGGATAAGGAATGTGATATGTCATTGAGTGTCATCACAACTATAGAGAGACATGTGTGTGTGTGTATGTGCATGTGTGCGCGTGTACGTGTGTGTCTGTCTTTTCACCACCCAGTGTGCAGGAATGAGGTTAAACCTGTCCGAGGCCCGGCCCCTCGCCTCCGCACATGTTTGTACTTCTATCTTAGTGAGGACACTAATTGACATAATACATTCCCTCGTCCCTTAACCCTAACCCTAACCTTAACCCTAACCCTAACCTAATTCTAACCTAATCCTAAATCTGACCCTTGAACAAAGACTTAACCCTCAAACAGCTCATTGAAAAAGTAGATTGATTCATTGTGTGGAAGCAGCGTCAGAGCCAGAGGAAGATGATTTACTGAAACCCGCTCGGTACAAGGTATTCGCTGCTCACGGTTATTCATCAGGTTTAAAGACATCTCCCTTATTCTCATTCTAAGATGATCCTGGTTTGTGACGGTTGGTCACAATCTGTCACGTCTGCACTGTGGAGGTTTCATCAGGATGTGACTTTCCCCTGTGGAACCTTTCATCCCCATATTCACTGTGATTCTCTCTTTTTTACTGTTTTTCATGCATCTAACAGTGATTATCAGGTCTGCGTTTAAAACTAATGGAAAGAAATAGAATACTGTTGCATTGGGAAGATATCATTTTGCATCCGGTACTGGTGAAGGTGTTTTTAAACAGTATAATATGAGAACTATAAGGAGTCAGTGACAAACTGTTAAAAAGTAAAGTTGACATTTCAAAAGGGAGAGCAACAGATGCTGCTCTTCAGTGCTCGTCCAGCTGGTGGCGCTCTCTGCAACTGTAGTAAAGACTGAGACTGTAAAAATGTATCTTTCATTTCATCCCTGCAGCTTTAAAGACAGATATTACTCACAAGATACTACTACAACTACTACTAATAATAATAATAATAATAATACAAATGACCATTTTGGCAAAACACACAACTTTAATTTAAAATGGAAAACTTAAAAATATCAGTTGTCACAGTTTTATATCACAGATAAACAGTACAGTGATATTTATGTTTGTATAGTTAGTACAACAAACTGCACTTTACTATATTGTACTTATACAATACTTAATTTTGTTGGGTTTTCTGTGATTTTCTTGAATTATTTGATTAGTTTTTTCCAACTTTAGAGGAAAAGGTTTTTAATTTGTTGAAGTGTTTGTAGAAAACGCAAAACTTTAAATGTTTTCAGGATCAACCAACGTCCAATCAGCTCTTTGTCTTCTTCTCCTTCTGGTAGCTGTATTTTTTATGAGCTCTGGATTTGAGTCTGAAATCTGATTGGCTCTTCATCGATTCCCTTTTACCCGCTGCGAGCTCCACCCCCCCCGGTTTCCACAGCAGCAGCTGAGCGTCCTCTCCGCCCGTGACCAGCGCCTCCTCCGCCGCGTCCCACAGGAAGCAGCGCACGGTGGAGGCGTGGCCTCCCTTCAGGCTCCTCAGCAGGCGGAGCCCCCCGGTGTCACACTCCATCAGGTGGAGCTCCCCGCTGTCCTTCCCTCCGAGCACCAGCAGCGTCTGAGTCTCCTCCAGCCACGCCCCCCCGACCAGGTAGTCCACGCCTCCCCCGTCCTCCAGCAGCGTCAGGCTGCGGGCGTCCCCGGTGCTGAAGACGGCGAGGGGCTTCTCGGTGTCCAGCTGGCTCAGGTCCCACAGGTGCAGCCCCTCGTCCAGGCTGAGGCACAGCAGCTGAGTGTAGCTGGCTCCAGACCAGCAGAGGGAGCCGGTGGACGAGACGCCGTTACACGTGGCCACCAGCGCCTCCTCCTCCGCGCCCTGGCTCAGGTCGAACACGTTCACCAGGCCGTCTGTGGAACCAGAAGCCAGACGGTCTTTGTCTCGGGGGTGGAAGCGCACATGTGTGATGTCATCACTGTGCGACTCAGAGTACGACCCCAGAAGCCCACTGCCCGGTTTCCTGGCGTCCCAGAACACCAGGTAACTGTCCTCGCCCACCTTCTCCGTGCCGGCACACAGGAGCATGTCGCTGCAGCTCAGGTCGAAGCTGCAGTAGAGGTGGGACGGGTCACTCTTAAACATCTGGACCGCCTCTGTCCCGGGACGGCGGACGTCCCACCCCCGCACCGTCCCATCGGCAGAGCCAGAGTAGAGGAGGTCGGGGGAGCTGTGGGCGAACGTGACCCCACACATCCGGGCGGTGTGTCCCCGGCGCTCCCCCACCCGGGCCAGGGTGTGCTTGTTGTGCAGCTGGATGGTGAAGTTGGAGCAGGACACTGCCAGCAGGTCTGAAGGCTGCAGCGCCACGTGCAGCAGGTAGGTGGCCTCGTCTGGACGAGAGCGCCGGGCGAGGGACAGACCTTTAAACTTCTCCTCCACACACTCCATGACACAAACAACCACACTGACGAGGAGGGAGGACACACAACAGGAACACAAGTTAACGTCTAAAAGCTTCATGACAGATCGTCCTGATGTGGTTGAACCACAGACGCTCGGAGACAGACGTCCAGGTGTGAGGAGGTGGAGGGACGGGGGGGACGGGGTGGGCTTCAACATGTGGTGTGTGTTGTTACTGTGTTGTTGTGTTATGTGTGTGTGTGTGTGTTGTAGATAGTATGTGTGTTGTTATACGTGTGTATTGTATTGTTGTGTGTGTGTTATAGATACTTTGTGTATTGCTGTGTGGTATTATGGGTTCTGTTGTGTGTTATTATGTTCCTACTGTGTTGTTGTGTGTTGATATACGTTTCTAGTTGTGTGGGGGTTGTGTAGGCGTGTGTGATGTTATGTTCTTACTGTGTTGCGTCGTTGTGCGTTGTTAAAGGCGTGTAGTTGTGTGTTGTTGTTGTGTAACTCACCTTCTCTGTAGAAATGTCAACAAACGGAGATAAAACCAGCGGAAACTATTCGGACGCGTCAGTCGCCATCTTTAAAAAACACTTTACTCCACCAACACGTAGTTAACGCATTTAACCAGATCAACGCAGTTAACGTTAATTTAAACTCGTCTGATTTACACTAACATCGTAACCACGTTATTTTTACTCCACGCATGGAGGACTCACTTTGTGTCACAGTATTGTTGTCCGGCTAAGAACTCGCTCTGGATAAATGGTTCCGCTGTTGCAGGGACGTGATTATTATATATTTTTACTTTCCTCGATTAATTTGTGTACATTATAATTATAATAATCATTGTAATGGATTAATTAAATACTAATTCATATTACTTTATTTACATTTTCATTTTTTACTGTGGAAAGTAAATGAGTGTGATCTGAATCTGGTTTGGTTCAAATACTCATAGTACAATTTTTTAATGAAATATGATTTAATATAGAAGTGAGCAGCAGAGTTTATATGTATACATTTATTTCATTCATCCAGCAATCAATTTAAATGCAAACACAAAATCTCTAATCTCGAATGAAAGAAGAATTAAGGTTTTATTATCATTCTCTATAACTCGATCGGTGACTCAAAGTTTTATTTCATCGTGTGTTTTGTGACTGAACTTTGTGTCCAAAGTCTTAAAGGAAGAATAAAAAACAAACTGACGCCATCGAGGAGTGCAGAGCCTCTGTCGTCCAGCAGGCGGCAGCAGCAGCAGCCGCTCCGTGGCTGAACGAGGCCTGTTTGGACTGAAGCTTCCTGTGTGACCCTCATCTGAAGAGGAGCAGCTCAGTCCCTCACAAACAGGTTCAACTGAACCTCGGCTCCTCAGGACGAAGAGGAACTGAAGGTCAGAACGTTTTAGAACCTTCAGACGCCAAGAAACCAAACTGTGACTCATTGGAGGTTCAGGCTCTGAGGTCGAAGTTCAAACCTTTTCACTTATCATTGATTCACACGTTTGAAAACATTAAAGCATAACTTCACCTTCAGGCCTCATTCACACCCACTGACCAACCACTGACCAACAACTGACCAACCACTGACCAACCACTGACCAACCACTGGCGCTTCAGAGAAATGATAGAAACCTGCAGGGGAAACAGCACTTTTCTCTAATGAGCAATGAGGACAGGGGGCAACGACCTCCTAGTTAAAGGACGACCGTTCTACCCCCTGAGCCACAGCCGCTCTACGTTGGCTCCAGCTCAGGTTTCCTCCACACGGCTGCTGCTGCAGGATCGTCTCCTACGCATGTAAACAGTTGTAAACACAGAGTTAAACAGCCAATCAGAGTCTCTTGCAGGATGACCGCTCAGTGTCTCACAGCGAGACGTCGTCCCTCAGGAACCTGACGGTGAACCGGGTGGAGCTCGGACGCTGGAGACTCAGTGAGCAGCTGGAACATCTACACTGTAAGCCCGGACAACTAATGAGCTGGAAAATTTCATTTGAATGTACATAAAAAATTTAAGTATGATACCATAACTATCAGATGTAGGTTTATTCTACTAATTTGTAGTAGAATATACTTACATCTGTTAGTAATGCAGTTGATGGATCATTTTAAGTGATATATACAAAAAATTGTTTAGTTTTGGTTGTAAAAACTTGAGTTTTTTATTTCATGCCCACACATCTTTATATCAAGGAGAAGCTGCAGTATTCAGAATACCTTACTAATTGAAATTAAATATGAACTATTAATGACTTATTAATAATGATAATATTAAGAGTTTTGTGGATAAATGAATGACACACCAAATTGTATCACCCCTTAAGTAATGTCATTATATTTCACAAAAGTTGATATTTCCTGTTAAATAAACAGTTACAGGTTCAGAGAGCATTATTTAAACAAAATACAGGTAGGTTTAATATCCTCCTTCAGGCTGGTCTCATCAAAATTTTGTAAAACATGCTAGTAAAAGTAATGCACTAGAATTCCACATAATTGTGAGTCAGGAGGCTGGGGACACGTGACTTATGCACTTCTCTCTCTTTGTGAAAACAAAAAACATGGCGGACATTCATCTAACCCTAACCCTAATATGAAAAATACAAATGAAATCTGCACCACGGTGATTGGGTGGCACCACGGTGATTGGGTTGCTAATGAACAAAGGTGTCTCTAACTTGGTCCAAAGTGAAACACATGATTGTGTATAAAGCAAACATACATATTTTGACCATATCTGGCCATTAAATACCACTTTAAACAGATTGGATTTGATCCAGCTTGAACCTCAACGGGGTCTGAGAAAGTACACCTGAGAGGGCCTGTGCTTGGAGCAAGATGAAATGTAAATTTTGTCGTAGAACAAAAGAAAAGACATCATCGTAAAGGTCTTGACCTCGGGAGTAACTTTATGTCAGTGGGAAAATTGTGGATGGCTCCTGCTCCTCAGGGATGTCCTTTGAATCTTGCACCTGAGTCAGTTTTGATGGCTTACAGGATGGAAACTAAATATGCAACAGACATGGTATGAACTGTTTTTGAAAGGTCTTGAACTCCACTACCATAACCCATTGCAAACTTATGGGGGGTGCCACTGAGTAGGGCCAAAACCTTGAAAAAACTATTTTTTAACATTTTATTAGTAAGAAAAACTAAATCTGATTAAACAGGAGTTTTTCTCACACCAATAAACCATAAAGAAGCATGCAAGGTTCCCGGTCGCAATCTCACATAATAGTGAAAACACATTAGAACTACAAAAGATGGAAACAACACACACACACGTATGCGAACGCCATTAGATTTGTAGTTCTCTGTGTGGTTCTTCCGGTATGAGATTAGGGATGTGAAAATAGGGCTTAGAAAACCTATTAGCGGTTTTTTTTTTTTAACCATGAAGGAAAATATTGAAACTGAAACACACAAGACCACAGCAATCTCCGCCATCTTAACTCTACGTAAGATATCTCACGAACCGTTTCATGACTTTGAGGTGACAGTCATGCCGTTACACACCCCGCGTCGTAGGTGGCGACATGCACCTGTATGGACGAAAACGACAACGAAGAAGAAGATAACTTCCCACCTGTGCGTTTCGCGCTCACTGAAGAAGGTGAACCTCTACATGCGTGTGCTGCTTTTGTATCGTACTTGGGACGTTTGTCTGTTTGCACGCGAGCCGAACCGGACGGAGCGACCACGAAGGAGAAGGTAACTTCCCACCTGTGCGTTTTGCGCTTAATGAAGAAGGTGAAGCTCTTCATGCGTGTGGATCGTGCTGCTTTTGTATCGTACTTTGGACGTTAGTCTGTTTGCACGCTAGCCGAGCCGGACAAAGCGGTGGTTCGAGCGGAGAAGAGAGGAAGACGGCGGCGCAACTGCTGTGGTGCGGTTAACTTAATCTGGTGAGTGCTAGTAAGCTAACACTAGCGACGACATTTTAGCTTGCCTGCTACATTGGTTAGCCTTTTTAGAGATAGGTCACATGGTGGAAAGCATGTGTTTGAATTACAGTGAGATGTTAACCAGTCCACCGACATTCTCCATCTATTACTTATTTATTAATTACTCTATGAGCAATGCAAACTTGTATCAGTGACAACGTTTTTTGAAAAATGCAGTGTTTGTGAGTACTTGAAAGCATTAACTACATCCTTTTTTTATTTTTCACTTAAGGGGCGGTTTGTGAGCAGTGAAGACCAGTCAGGTACACATTTCCAGCTTATTTTATTTCACTGTCCCCCTCCCCCCTATAGATAATGGCATTTATACCCCTGACAAAGGCACCAATAAATTAATGTGACTCGGCCATATTCATTACATAATGTAGGTGTGCTGATCAGAAAGGAGCATTGAACAAGCACTGACATATGTGGCTTTAATTTCACCCATTTTAAAGTAACAGTCTGAAAATACCTAATTGGTATAAATAGAAATAGTTATATTTGTAAAATACCAGTCAAACTTAAATCCATTGTCTGTAACTGTTTGATATGTCACAGGAAAAGTGATGCTTTGGAAGTGCAAGTATTGCCCTGTGATCTGTGAAAAGAGAACTCAACTATTTAGACATTATAGGTTAAAACATGGAAGTTACGCAAGAACAGAACCATTTCCCTGTTTACATCAGGATTGTCCTTGTACATTTAAATCTCTTAATGCACTCAGAGTGCACTTATCTCGCTTTCACACCAAACCTCTGGATCAGCAACCAAGTGAAGACATACCAGTTAGATTTTGTTGTCTGTCATGTGGATTTGCTCAGTCTTGCTCCGAGACTGTCTACTTTAGTCACTTGTATAATGCACACTTAAAGGTGAACCATAAAATTGGGTGCCCTTACAAAGACTGTAAGTTTGAAAGCAGTGTGTATTCGACTTTCAAAGCACACAAGTGTAAATTACACAAGCAACAAAACTGGAAGAGGTTCAAGTCAGAAATCATTGGTGATTATGGAAGCAATGACAGTGATGTGTCACATGACCAAATGTCAGATGCTGATCATATGGATGAATTGGAAGAGGAGAGTGAAAATGACCGTGAGGATGATCTTTCTGACTTAAAAAAACAGCTTGAGCACAACTTTGCATCTCTTCTGTTAAAGATGCAATCTGTTCTGCACATATCAGAGAATGCTGTGCAAGAAGTATTACAACAGCTTTGTCAAATCAATAAGTTGTCAGAACCACTTTTACATAACAGAGTGAGGGCTGTGCTAGAGAAGTATTCTGCTGACATTGATGGAACAGTTGTGAGAGAGGTTACCAGTGCTGTGTCAAAAAGTAACATAATTACTTTTTGTGCCAAAGATGGACCCCTGGGAACTGCTAAAAGGAGAGCAGCCTATGTACGCAGAGAGTTTCCACTGGTAAACCCCATAGAATTTGTTGTGAAAAAAGGCACTAAATCCCTTGCATATGTCCCCATTGTTCCTATGCTCCAGAAGTTGCTTAATAAAACTGATGTGTTAGACAAAGCCATGTCAGAAAAAGTACATGTTCCACATGAATACCGATCATATGTAGATGGGCAGTACTTTAATGAAAACTCTCTTCTTGCCAGGGATGAGTTAACAATTGCTCTTGGCCTTTATATTGATGATTTTGAAGTTGCCAATCCTCTAGGAACATCGAGGCTGAAACATAAAATGTGTGCTGTATATTGGGTCATTGCAAACATGCCTTCGAAATATAGGTCAACCCTCAACTCAATCCAGCTTGCTCTACTGTGCAACACCTCCACAGTCAAAGAGTGTGGTTATGCAAGAGTGCTGGAACCTCTGATCTCTGATCTAAAGTCATTGGAGCAAAATGGTGTTTATCTGGAGCAATTAGGTGCATGTGTGAAAGGCACAGTCTTGTATGTAGCGGCTGATAATCTCGGTGCACACTCCCTTGCAGGATTCATGGAGAGTTTCACTGTTGATAAATTCTGCAGATTCTGTTTAGCAAGCAGTAGTGACGCTCAAAAACAAGAGGTAACTTCTGGTTACTTTCAACTCAGAGACAAAGACTCCCATGATAGGCAGGTGCAGGAGGTGAAAGAGGAGCCAAGTTTAAGTCGGACCTATGGTGTGAAAAGAGCATGTCCTCTAACAGAAAATCTTCAACACTTTCATGTGATCACCGGTTACCCTCCTGACATCTTGCATGATATCTTGGAAGGCATTGTTCCAACTGAGTTGTCCCTGTGTCTTACAGATCTGATAGGCAAGAGGTATTTCACACTAGAGGTACTAAATCATGCCATCAGGTACTTTAATTACACATTTACTGACAAAACAGACAGACCCATGATCATTGGAAAGGGCTTTTCAACCAAAGGGACGATTGGCGGAAATGCCCATGAGAATTGGTGTCTAATACGGCTTCTTCCATTTATCATTGGTCACTGTGTCCCTGAAGTTGACAACACATGGGAAATTCTCATGCTTCTCAAAGACATTGTTGAGCTATCGATGGCACCAATGCATACTGAAGAGACACTGCAGTTCCTGGACTGTAAGATAGCAGAGCATAGACAGCTGCTGCAGTCAACATTTCCAGATTTCCGGTTAAAGCCAAAGCATCACTATCTGGAACATTACCCTCAGCTTGTAAGGAAATTTGGTCCGCTCTGTGATGTTTGGACAATGCGCTTCGAGGGAAAGCATAGGTTTTTTAAAAAGGCAATTCGCAATGCACAAAATTTTAAAAATGTTGCCATGACACTTGCTACCAGACACCAGAGAGCGATCAGTTACCATCTTGACTGCAGTTCATTTTTCAGACCATCGGTTGAGATAGCAAAGGTTTCTTCGGTTTTGCTTGCCTCTTTCCCTCTGAATGTTCAGAGAGAAATTGCTCAAAACGCTTCAAAGCCAGGGTCAGTTCTTGAGGCGTCATCTGTCAGCGTAGATGGAGTCAAGTATCAGCCAGGCATGATACTGTCTACTGGTTCATGTTCAGGTCTCCCTGAATTTGCACAGATTGAAAAGATTGTTGCAATAAACTCAGATATTATGTTTGTCTGTCACAAAATGTCAACATGGTACTGTGAGCATTTGAGATCTTACCAGCTTATCTGTGATGATGCGTCCTCTATGTGTGTGGTTAAGATGCCAGAGTTGAATGATGTCCTCCCACTATCAGCATATAGGGTACAAGGAGAACTTATGGTAACACTTAGACGATATGTTATTTGCTAAAAACCTGTGTACCTTTTTTTCCAGATGGCTGTACAACAGAAATTTACCATGAGGGTTATTGTCTCTGAAGGAGATATAAGAAAGTTGACGATGACCAAGCGACCAGACACACTTGAAGATTTGACAGGCATGCTCAGAGATACTCTTCAAGCAAACTACACATTCGTCCTACAATACCAAGACCCTGAATTTGACAACGAACTGTGTAACTTAACAGATCTCTCTGAGCTCCCAGAGAAGCCAACCATCAAAATCATCCCATTAATTGAGCTTGTACCAGTTACTCCACAAACTGAATCATGTAGTGACACAGGCAGCCAGGCAGACACCGATATCCTGTCCAATTCCTCTCTGGACAGAAGTTTTCAGTGGCCAGAGATATTTGAAATTCCCAAATTTTCTGTTGATGTAGAGTACCGACTCCGTCAGGGTAATCTGTTGTATCTCAGAGATACAACTTATCTCAAAATGACAAAAGAGCTGAAACATGACATCCTTGAGAAACTGGCTGAGACCATGTATGCATTCAAAGCATACCCAACCAAGCGAGAGTTTGAAGATGTTGCAAAAGCTTTAGTACTAACACATCCTTGTCTTAAAGAATCCGGGTCATCCTCCTGCTATGATGGGTGGAAAAATAGTTTGAAGTTCAAGATGGGTAATTATAGAACCAAAATGCGCCAGCTAGGTAGACTTGATGTCACTGTTAACGGTGGTAAACGGGGAAGGTACTCTACAGATCGTGACCCTCCCAACAAAGGCATCAAAAAGCCAAGGAAAGGTGAAATAAACTTTCTGCCCGAATATCCAGAAGGAAAGGATGACCACATCCTCGAAGAAGCTCGTCAGGTTCTGGTTACAGAAATGATGAAGACGAAGCAGAATGCATCCCTTGTTATGAAAGAGATGGATGTGACATTTGCACTTCGGAGAAAAGAAGTTGTCAAAAACAAGCCTCCCATCGACCAGATGTTACAGCGATGGCCAGCTCTTTTCACAGAAAGCCAGGTTTGTATGACTTGAGTGTTCACAAAAATGATTCAATGGCTTTGTGTCTTGTGTATTGTAGAAAAAAATATTCAGAACTAGGTATTATATATTACCATCTGGGAGTGGTGTAAAGGGTCACAGATGGGGCCATTCAAACATGGGCTTATACATTGTTTGCTTTGAAATATGTTTCAGGTCTTTTGTGAGTTCAACAGAGTGGTGGGGAAGGGTCTCAGAGAGAACTTCTTTGATGCACTTGACCGTTTCTCTCCAAGCCTGATGGACCTCTTTAGGAAAAAGAGGGGCCTCACCGGCCAGATTTTGACTGACCTTCTTCATAAGACAAAGGTGAGTTGACATGTCCAATCAGTCTACACCTACTTCTCCTTCTTTCTTCTTTGCTCTTCAATTCTTTCCTTTTTCTCATCACTCTTCTTTCATCTACATTTGTTAATATTTGTCATGCACTTTCCAGTTCTGGAAATTTGCAGTAAGGTGCTGAAAAACAGACCATGCAGATATTAAATGCTAAAAACTTTACTATCCTTAACAAACTGTGTTTTATTGTTGTGTTTTACGTCCACTATCTTCCAGGTCAATGAGCCAACACACATAAGGTGCCTCATTCTTCGGGGATTGCCGATAATCTTGGGGGATGATCCCAGTGCATTCTTCAGGAACTGCTCTGTAAGTAACTTAATTTGTTTTAAGGCATAGTTTATTTTTTATTTTAAGCCATTGTTGAAGACTGCTACAAATCTTTTAAATAATTTGAATGGCATCAGACCTGGACTTTTGTACAATTTGGCTAAACAATTTGCAGCGCTGCTTTTATTCTCCATCATGCGTAAAAGATGTGGAAAAACTGCTCTCAGAAATGTAAGTCCCATTAGTCCTTCGATATTTGACTTTTTAAGTGAAGAGTTCTGAGTGTGCTTGTTGTTAAGGAGTTCGAGTAAATTTCTGTGAGCAGTATTTGACATCTTTTCAGCACGACTGTGACTGAAAGTGGGTAAACTTGCCTGATCTGACTAGCAGCAAAAACCACATAAGGTGTGTGAAGTCAGTTAAATCAGTTACTGTCTGTGCTGTTTATGTTGTGCAACATAATAGTTTGCATAATTATGTCCTCTGCTTGTCTATTTGTTTCTTGCTCTGTTAGGATGTAAATGAGAATGGACTTTACAGTCAAACTGCAGTGGGAATCCTCTGCATGGATGAGGAAAATTCTACTCAACTCAACCCATCCAAAGTAGGGATCATCTTGGAAGGGAGCGTGGTGATGGAAGACCTGGCGAACCTACCGCAGGCCTTCTGCCTTCTTTTTGGACTAATCTATGCCCTGCACCTCGATTACCCTAAGTATATGAAAAACACTTTCATATTTGTTCAGCAGGTAATGCTCGACCTTGGAAGAAGTGAGCTGACACCAAAAATCCAAACTTTAAAAAATCAGCTTGGATTGTGAAACTGTTTTTTTCTGCTACGTAAATGTAACGCAGATATAAATGTTTAAAGTTTACACATGTAGGAATACATGTTTGCAGTTTTGCACAGTTTTATGGCATTTTGTACAGTTTTACGGCATTTTGCACTGTTATGGCATTAGACATGTAGGAATACATGTTTGCAGTTTTGCACAGTTTTATGGCATTTTGCACAGTTTTATTGCATTTTGCACTGTTATGGCATTAGCACTGTTTTGATGGTATTTGCGGTGCTTGTTTTTTGATATTTGCACTCTAACCCGCTGGCGTGAGAATTCTTCCAGAAATCGAAGTACTTTTATATGCCAATTTACGCCAAGGCGGTAGTTGTACTTCTTTTTGTGGTGCCCCTGCGTGCGCACTGAACGCCTCTCACGAGTCGTTATTCCCACATGTTACATACTTTAATCTGAGTTCTGAATGAAAATGATAATTTTAAAAGGTATTGTGTACCTTTTTTATTGTATGTTCAAATGAATAAAACTGAAAAAAATTCCATTTGTCAGTTAATTTTTTATTTAAGTTAAACAAATTATAAAAGAAAAAAAAATCTCACTTTAACTTAACAAAACTAAGTAGAGTAATTAGGAAGAGTATTTGATATTACAAATGATTTAAAGTTAAATCAACTCATTTTTTCAATGCACACAACTTAACATTTTCAGGCCTATCTTCCCAAATATTTTAAGTATATAAAACTACTGGCTACAACTGTTTTTAAGTTAAATCAATTTGGCATTTAGTGCATTGAACTTAAAATTACAATTCTAGCCTTTCAAGCTTTTAAGTTAAATCCACTCAAGTTTATATTTTCTATTACTATAATTTTTTAGGGCAACCTATTTCCTCAAATTTTTTAAGTAAACTCTACTTATCCGGGCTTACAGTGTACAGAAAGAACGTGATGCTGTGGTTTCCACCCTCAGAGGAAAGTTCCCCTCACGCTGTGGAATTAATGAGGAAGACTGTTGAGAGAGAGCAGAGGGAGGAGCGGCCATCTTTCTCCACCTGCTGCCTCTGGTCATTACAGGAGTCTCAGGTTTGACATGTCCAGCGAGCGGCCTCTGGACATGTTGAGATCCATATGGTGCAAACAGCTGAGTGGTCCTGAATGTTCCACTTGTCCACAGGTCCACAGAGGAGGCATTAACCAGACATGCTGTTCTGAAGGTGCAGCAGGTGTCTCTGGTTCTTCAGGGTCACGTCTTCCTCTCCAGTCAGTTTCAGCTTGTTTCTCACTGGTGTCTCACTGGTGTCTCACTGGTGTCTGCAGCTGGAGTCCGTCTCCTCCTCGGCAGCGGTGGCAGAGTGAAGTGGAAAACTGGTCGTCCACTGACAAACCGTCACCACGTCTCCATCTGTGGAGCGAGGGCAGAGACCACGTCATCCCAACCCCTCGTGGTCTTATTCAAACACGCTCGGCCACATGTGCCCCGTCACAGGTTGGATTCCGGCTCAGTGCCCGGAGGAGAAGCTCGTACCGTCGCCCACAGACTGGAAACCAGCTTGATGTAAAAACCATGATGTGAGTGATAGCCTGGTGGAAACTTGAGAATCAGAATTTAAAATACGGCGGGACAGAATAATTTATGGATCTTGATTAAAAAACATGTTGAGAGGAAGGACCGAGATTTACCCCTGGGTCCCATATTGTTTTTTATTGCATATTATAAAGGAACTGGGTGAATTCATGTGAACGCCATCAAAATAGCTAGTTATATTAATTCAGTTGTATTTATTAATTTGAAAGGTAAATCATTGATTCAGTGTCTGTAGCATCTGAGTGACGACGATCACAAATCAGCAGGTGAATCATTTTAACATCATTTTTTTATTCCACACAAACAATCAGACAACTGGAGCCAAATTTTGAAATCAAATAAAATCAAACAATAAAATCTGTAGATATATATATATATATAAAAAAGAAAATACTGTGAAACTAGAAACTGACGCAAATGAAGAAACATAGAACTTGTTTTGTACAGATTAATTTGTGCTGTATTTGGAATTCAACATTTTAAACATTATACAACTTCTCAAATCAAACAGATGAACAATAGGATGATATTTTTTATGGGGGGGGGGGGTTGTAAAAAAAGCTAATTTAAAAAACTTATTCAAACTTTTTTTCATGCGATTGATCACAAATATATCCAAGGTTAAAATAAAAATACTTCAACATAGAGTTGCTGCTTAAGTGAGAAGAATCGGCTTTAAACCTTCAGTAGAAAACTTCATGACATTTACCAGGAAATGTTTTTACTTATTATCTATTTATCTCTACACTGGAAAACGTGTCTGCAGCTACAAAGTGCAAAAGGCGAAGCTACAGGAGAGAGAGTGAGAGAATGAGTCAGGAGTTTTCACGTGAACGGTAAAAACATTCCTGGTCCTGATCAAAGGCACTAAACGGAAGCTACGCTAACGCTAACGGAGCTGCAGCGACACGGTTCAACCACCGGGGGTTTGGTCAGAAAGGATTTCATATCAAAAGTCATTTCTCTGAGATTCAGTCGGAAAACGTCTCAGAAACACACGAAGAAGAGTCGTTAAGTAGAGAGCGGCGCTGCACCGCCAGCCACCAGGGGGCGCAGGGGAGCTGATATACTTTCTTAATTATCATGTATTGACTAATAAATCACTCATTGTATCAATGATCTGAGCTCATTGAAACATACAGGGTGCTACTATTTTGCTTTTGAATTAAAATGAAAATTGTATCAAATTTTGAATTTTATAAAAACTACCATCAGGTAAAAATGTGATGATAGTGATTGAATTTGTGAAATGGTAAAGATTTGCCTCGTGTCTAAAATAATGTCGGTAACATAAGTTGCATTATAGATTTTTGAAATTGGCCAAATGGCCAAACTAGAACGTCTAGGATTATGATTTAGGATAAATTAAATTTGAGATTTTATAAAATTTTGTGATTAAAATAGGTTTATAACAAATGTCAAATAAATACTGTTTAGGAGAATAATTTGAAATTATACTACATAACCAATTCTAGAAATTTATAAATTATACAATAAAATCCTAACGTGAAATAATGAAATGTAGGATTATGAAAAAATTTGAAATTTTACCAAAAACTAAAATTGGAATAACAAATAATTTTTAGGATTTAATATTGTCAATAAAATGTCATTTTACTAACATAATAAAATGTGGGATTATGTCACATTATAAAACAAAATGTATTCTAATTCAAAATTTTATCAAATTACATCATAATGAACTGTAACAAACAAAATGACAAATTCTGTAAATTTACCAAACAAATTTGAATCACACACACACACACACACACACACACACACACACACACACACACACACACACACACACACACACACACACACACACACACACACACACACACACACACACACACACAGGATGTTTGGTCTAATCTTATCTGACAATCTGATTTTCCAGATTGTTCCTCCACCTGCAGGAAACAGAGTCTGGATATAAATACCACAGAAAGATAAAGTGTTCCCCTCCTGTGTAATTCTCTGATCACTACAGCGTTCTAACAAAATGAGTGTGTGTCAACAACTTCACAACACAAATCGATTTAAGCTGAATAAACAATTCAGTTTTTAAACCAAACTCTGATATGATTTTGTTACCCTGACAACCTGGGGATTATCCCACAGTAAAACGAACCTTATAAAGTGACAATGGAACTAACAGAGGTTGTGTGTTTGTCAATAAAACAACAAATGAAACGCGTCTGGTTTCACTGCTGCAGAGAGGAAACCACAAACAGACAAAACACCACAACAATCTGAGAGAGCGAGTCTGCACGAGGCCACACACCCTCAGGGGAAGCTGCCATTTGTAGTTTGGTCTAAAAGGACAATCTGTTTATTAAAGGAACTTTCATTCATTCAGGGTTTGTGGTAAAATCTTATCATTTTGAATATTTCTCCAAACTTCAGTTTGTCTTTATCCCGACTCAAAGTTACAGGAAATGAGGAAAATTACAAAATACTGACGTTCAGGACCAACTTCCCCCTTTGTGCCCGGCTCGAGGTGCTGGGGGGGCAGTGCATTCTGGGAACAGTGCATTAATATTATAATATTAGGAAAGTACCGTGTACAAGAAACAACAAAAACAAGCTTCCAGCTGAACCTGCTGTGCTCAAATGAAGCACCTGAGCACGTCACCAGATGGAAAACAGTCCTGCGAGTGCCCTGGAGCAAGGCACTTCAACCACAGCTGCTGCAGAGGAGAAGACTCAGCAGGATGGTTTCACCCAGAGTGAAGGACACATCAGGTCCAGATGTTGTGTTTATTCCTCGAGGACAGATTCAGGACAAACTGTCAGAGACACGATTCAAACAGAGGGAATCGAACCCGTGTGTCTGAACCACGTTCTGATGAACGTCCACGATCACAGAGATCTGTAGGTTCACCACTTCTCACAACCGGGATTTTGACTCAACTTCTTTCATCCAAATTAAGTTTCTGAAGTTGTTTGACAACTTAAAATCACATTTTATTTTATTTAAGGAAAAAATAACAAAGAGGAGAAAAGAATAAACTCGTGGTTTTGTCCTTCAACAGCTTTAAGTGAATGAATGAACCTTGAATATTGAATTTTCTTTTTCTCAAATACTCGAAAATGTGGAATTTGACAGCGATCAGTGACATGACATCACGTGTGTGTGTGTGTGTGTGTGTGTGTGTGTGTACATGGATTATCGTTGAACTGATAGAATTGTGAGTTCATGACCCTTGTATTGTTCAACTCCAACAGAACATGAGGGTCCAAACAAGTGTTGTAATAGATTCCTGCTGGAATCTACATGTAGAACTAGAACCAGAAGAAAAGCAGGCACACAAAAAAACTCAAAGTGAAATATCGGTCCGAACTCGACCAGTGAATCTACATCAGAGCGGGGGTTTCCTCACCGTGGACACATGAAGCTCCAGGTTATCAAACCACCAATCAGATTTTACAGTGTTAAAACACAAACATCAGGAAATCCTCACAGACCTCCCTCTGGATCAGGGATGTGCCTCGTCGCTGCTTCTCTCAGCTCACAGGAGAAGTGGATCCGTCTCAGAGCGGAGGTCGAACAGGAAGAGTCAACAGAGCAGCCCGAGTGGGAGGAGCCCTTTAAGAAAACACTGTACACGTGCGATCAAACGTTCGATTCCCAAAGGTCTGAAGGAGATCTGTCAGGAAATGACATCAACCTGTTCGCATTCGAACTAACTCCCACACAGGAAAAAGGAATTATTATAAAATCATCTTATTGCTTTGAGACGTGAGACAAAAGAGAGGAAGGTGGAATGGAACGATCCACAAGCTTCAGACAAAGAACCACAAAGTTCAGAGCTTCTGATTTCACGATTCAATCAGTCTTTTCTTTTTTTAATCAAATATATATTTTTCAGGTTGCATCATTTTCTATTTTCTTTAATCACTGTTTCAGATTTTCTTTTTTTAAACAAAACAATTTACTGAAAAGAAAATCAGCAGATAAATGTGGATGAAAATAATCGTGAGCTGCAGCCTCACATTGAAAACTGCATCTTTCACTGGTCCATCAAATCAATGTAAAGGTCTTCTTACCCGTTTGGTCCTTTGTCTGGGGCCTTATTAATAATAATAATAATAATAGGATTAATAAAAAAGTGAATAGAGACAGGTCGGCAATCAGTAGCAATCAGTGGTTTTTTCAGTCTTTCAGAGGCCACTGTGAAATGTTATTTTGTTTTGTTGCTTGTAAAATGAATAAAGGAGGAGGAGGAGGAGGAGGAGGAGGAAGAGGAGGAGGAGGAGAGGAGGAGGAGGAGGAGGAGGAGGACTGGATGGTCGGCTCTGACCTCGCAGCGTCTCCTGGCTTCAGACCAGAGTCGTTGGATTTTAAATAAATCTAAAGAGGAGAGGACCGTGGGTGGAGAGGGTCTGGGTTAAATCTGCAGAACGTCCTGGTCCTCAGGACACTGGGAAGCTGTGAGGAGCAAACAGCTGTGAGGAGCAAACAGCTGTGAGGAGCAAACAGCGGCTCCTGTTCAGTCTGTTCTGAAAGTGACTCTGAGCCAAGAAGAGGAAAAACTGTGAAACAGGCAGCGGATCATCGTTGAGGCTTTAATTCATCTTCTCTGGCCTCAACGCAGCTGCCTATGGAACAGGAAGTGGTTTGAGATGAGAAGAAGCAGCGGAACTGATCTGACAACAGCAGCAGGTCAAGTTCTGCTGCGTCACTTCACCGTTTCAATGACCATGAAGTGAGCCCACGTCCAGTCAGGAGAACTGCACGTAGCTGAAGAGCCACGGGACCAGGAAGAGCACGTTGAAGCCCACCACCCCGTACACGATGTATCGGTAGGGCAGCTCCACCTCCATGTGCTGCCGGGCCTTCCTCACGTCCCCGCTCGGCACGCCGGTCACCCAGCACACCAGCGGGATGGTGATGGCCTTCATCAGCGCCCGCGTGGCCATCAGCACCAGGACTCCCACGACCAGCCGCAGCAGGGCCGCACCCACCAGGCCCACGCTGAGGGCGGGGAAGGCTAACGGGAGCTGGTCCGGCGTCTGGTCGGGCAGCAGGCCCAGGTAGTGGTTGACGTGGGAGGCCAGCGCCACGCCGGCGCCCGTGCCCAGGATCTGAGCGGTGTCGCCCCGCGAGGTGCTCCAGGTGTCCAGGGTGAAGGAGAAGAGGCCCAGGCCCAGGTGGAGGGAGATGATGAGGAGCGGCGCATAGCGGTAGGTCAGGTTGAAGCCGTCAATCAGGTCCAGGACTGGGAGGAAGACGAGCAGGATCAGGACACTGTAGAGGACACCAGCTATGACGTCCTGGAGGAAACAGAAGCAGTTTTATCTCAGTGATGTTGAGACTCTTGTAAAATGAGGGTGAAACAGAACATTCCTGGCCTCTGAGGGCTTGTATTATATTTATCAGACTTAATTGTCCCTGTGATAAACTGCTGATAGTCCCGAGCACTGGAACTAGATCAGAATCACTTGAGATAAATATTTGTTGATACATTTCCTTGTGATGGATGAAGGAAGTTGAGGACTGCTGACAGGAAACAGGAAGTCAGCGAGCTCAGCCCGGCGGTGAACTCTGGACTCAAACTCAAAGGTCGTTACCAAAGTTTATTAATTGAGCCGAGCAGCAAACTGACATGTGGATTAACCCTTAATATTAAAATAACAAATCTTATTGCATCTGTTCACCATCTTTATTATTATTATTTTAAGTAACCACCTGCTATCCACACTAAAATAAGAAAATCCACTGTTGATTTTCATTATACAGTTTATCAAGATTCATTATTAACTTCTGCGACAAATCCAGATGCTTTACTAATTTTATGAATTTGGAAATGACACTACAGAGGCTGATGCTTGGTATCGTCATCACTACCATCTGACATCAGACGAGCAGTTCAGTGATTGACAGGGACGTTGTTAAAATCGTCCCACGTCAGAAGAAGGGTTCCTGCCCCCGATGTCCATCAGTCATTAACCTGCAGCCCCGCCTCACGGGTTGGAGACGGCTCAGCGGGTTCTCGTGTTCCAGGAGAAACCACAAGGACACGTTTTACTGTGAGCAGTTAACGGGAACTCAGCCGCGAGATAACAGACAGGAAAACCTCTCTGAAGGTCACAGAGATTTATCGCTCCAGCCGATACAAACTCACGCTGCCCTCTCTCGCCCAAGAACACACACGTGTTGAGGGAAAGCTTTGCAGGCGTCCGTCTGTAATGTTCTCCTCAGCTGACACAAGCCGAGGAAGCTCTGGAACAAGAACCTACAGCTTCCAGAGAGAACAAGAGCAGAAGGAACGGCTGGAGGAACAGCTCAGCTCATGTCAGAGAAGCTTTTACCTAAAGTATCTGATAATGAAAATAAATGAGTGTTTGTATTGTGGCCTCAGTGGAAACAGAACCACTAATAGACCTGAATATGGAGCCTGACCCAGTGTGACTCCTGCCTGCTGTTCCTCTGGACCACATAATGACTTAATGGTTCCTGCTATCAGCTTCCATCACATGATTACACAAGTTGAACACATGGAAAGCAGACTGATAACAGTCTCTACAGCCCAGGCTGTAACATGTGGTCCAGGCAGAGCAACTGTATTTCAATGTAGCTGCGCATTTAGTATAAAATGTCAGACAGTGATGAATGAGCCTTAAATCTTCACGTTACATCAGAGTAGGAGCGCATTACTAGTTTAAGATGTACAAAGAAGAGTGGGAACCGTGCTTCTCGTCTGGAATAAGGGAATCAAACAAAAGCATGGTGAACTGAGAGTTAGAGAGCGAGAGCGAGAGCGAGAGGGAGAGCGAAGGCGAGAGCGAGAGGGAGAGGGAGAGGGGAGAGGGAGAGGGAGAGGGAGACGGAAAGGGGAGAGGGAGAGGGAGAGGGAGAGGGAAAGGGGAGAGCGAGAGGGAGAGGGAAAGGGAGAGGGAGAGGGAGAGCGAGAGCGAGAGCGAAAGGGGAAGGGAAAGGGGAGAGGGGGAGCGAGAGCGAGAGGGAGAGGGAAAGGGGAGAGGGAGAGTGAGAGCGAGAGCGAGAGGGAGACTGAGAGGGAGAGCGAGAGCGGAAGGGGAGAGGGAGAGCGAGAGCGAGAGGGAAAGGGGAGAGGGAGAGTTAGAGGGAGAGGGAGAGGGAGAGGGAGAGGGAGAGCGCTCTTTCATCCTTCAATCGAAGGGTTTGTCATCATTATCATCAGCGGAGCAGCTTTTTGCAGCTAACCCTAACCCAGCCCAAGTCTCCACCCAAACCGGCTGTTTCTGACATCTTCTTTTAAACAAGTTGGTGGTTAAAGAAAAACCAAAACTGATTCCGGATCTCACCATCTTGGAGTTAACACTCTTTCTTCCTGGAGTCAGAACTGGAGTCAATTCTGTCCATTCAGAATAAAGACATGTTATTAGATTCAGAAGGACTTACACTTCCATAGGACATAAATCTCTAACCCCCAGTTATCAATAAACAGGAAGGAGACGCTCCTCACAACTACACAACTTGCTGGAGAATCATCACATTTAATTGTTCTTCGGTATCAAAGTAAACCAGTGACACTTTTCGTAACCACTGATATCGCACTAGCAATAGAAAGTTTTAGTGTTGATGATAGCAATTTACCAAAAGAAGGCTGAAAACAATGGGGCTCAAGTTGAAGCCCACTGTGTAACTCACATTCTCTGTCTACATATAGTTACACAACATTACTACAGCTGGAAACCTGCAGGTGAAAGAACAGCGGTGAAACAAAGGGAGTGCTCTGCGGCTTAGGTCCGGTTTCCAGCAAGCAGATTTCACCAGACACATTCTGAAGGAGACGATGTTCTGCAGGAGGGTTCCGTGGTGAGAGAGTTCAAAACTAAAAGCTGAACTTCTAACCATCACATTGAAGAGGTGAGAGAGATGTATGTGTTCCCTCTGGAAGGATAGTAGAAAAACTGAAAAGGCCTTTGATAGGAGACAGATTCCCTGCTTTTAGAAACTAATGATATCAGCTTGGTTAGGGCCCGAGCACCTACGCTGGGAGGCCCTATTGTATTTCGAAGGATTTGTATTTCCCTTTTGGGCTTCTCCAGGGCCTAGACGCTCAAATTCTTACCGATGTTTGCAGGAAATTCAAAATCCTAAAAGTTATTGTATTCTGCAGTAATTTGAAATGGGTGTGGCAAAATGGTAACCCAGGTGTATCAAAGTTAGACAAAAATAAAGGTCAACAGGTGCAATGGGAAAAACGCAACAGGAAGCCCGCCATTTTGGATTTAGTGGCCATTTTTGCAGTTTTCTAAATTTTTTCTTTGGTGTACTTGTCCCAGGGTTTTTCGTCAGATCAACTTCATATGGACATGAGTGTCATCACAACAAGGTGGCGATATAAACTACCTCGAATTTCGAGTTCTCATCAGACGGTGTGATCGTGGCGTTGCGTATAAGTTTGATGACAGGCCATCAAAACACAATTTTCTGTATCTCAGACATATTTGGTGCAATTGAGTCCAAACTAGACATGTAAGACAAGAGTCCCGGCCTGATGACATCTACACAGAAATTATGAATTAAAATCACAGCGCCCCCTGGTGGCAACAGGAAATGTCTTGTTTTTGGAACATCTTACACTTGGAAGTATTCCTCCTCATCACTGACTGCAACCATGTCCAACTGTGTCAAAAGTGTCTCAAGACATTGATATTGGCATAAGATCACTGGGACTTTTTGTCAAAAACCATATTGGTGGCGTGGCGTCAAAGTTCATCAATTCGCAGTTGTACAAAATAACTGACTAACGCCCCCTAAAGTGAAGCCCTGGCACAAAGATTGGCCGAAAATCGATAGGGACATTTGTCTTTTCATGACAAACCAAAATAAATCTGATGAACTTGTCCTTGGGCTTTCATTAGATCAACTTCAACTTCTGTGAATGTCATCTCAACAAGATGGAGATATAAACTACCTCGGTGTATATATGATTTCATCACACTGTGTGACCGTGGTGTGGCGTGACATTTTGAGGATTTCTCCAAAAATGAGGGATTAATTATAACTCCTCTGTGCATTGTTCTTTCAGCCTGAAACCTCATTCACACATTCACAGTCCCGCCCTGATCAGATCCATATCAATATTGACTCTTCATTACAGCGCCACCTGCTGGCTACAGGAAGTGACATGTTTTAATCTTTGATGAACTGCTCTTGGCTGCTTTACAATATACAGCTTAAATGAGCTGCACATATAAAAAAACACTTCAAAGGATTCATTAAGAAAATATTATTAGTTGTCAGTTTGCTTTAATGTCACAGTGTCGGTGATGTTAGAATCCTTTGATGTTGTAGATGTAAAGGTGAAAGATTTATAAGATCTGTAGAGAGAAAAGAGTGTTTTTGACCTGAACAGATCTGTTAAAACGTGGGAAAAAGAGGAAGTGAAAGAGAGGGAGGAGCAGAGATCTGTTTCTGTTCGGAGGAAGTCAAACTATTCTACAGTCTCTGGTAGCAGCTGAAATGGAGCAGCAAGAAAATCAACCGGCCAGACAAACACTCTCCTGTTCGATCTGTGTGGATCTACTGAAGGATCCGGTGACTACTGGCTGTGGACACAGCTACTGTAAGAGCTGTATTCACACCCACTGGGACAAAGAGGAGGAGAGAGGAAGCTACAGCTGTCCTCAGTGTAGACAGACCTTCACACCGAGGCCTGTCCTGGAGAAAAACACCATGTTAACTGATTTAGTGAAGGAGCTGAAGAAGATCTGCTCTCGTCACGACGAGGTGATGAAGATGTTCTGCCGCACTGATCAGCAGTGTATCTGTTATCTCTGCTCTTTGGAGGAACATAAAGACCACGACACAGTGTCAGCTGCAGCAGAAAGGACTGAGAGGCAGAGAGAGCTCAGGCTGAGGAGACAAACAATCCAGCAGAGAATCCAGGACACAGAGAAAGACGTGAAGCTGCTTCAACAGGAGGAGGCCCTCAATGGCTCTGCTGATAAAGCAGTGGAGGACAGTGAGGAGATCTTCACTGAGATGATCCGTCTGCTGGAGAAAAGAAGCTCTGATGTGGAACAGCAGATCAGATCCCAGCAGGAAACTGAAGTGAGTCGAGACAGAGAGCTTCAGGAGAGACTGGAGCAGGAGATCACTGAGCTGAAGAGGAAAGACCAGGAACTGAAGCAGCTCTCAGACACAGAGGACCACAACCAGTTTCTACACAACTACCCCTCACTGTCACCACTCAGTGGATCTACACACTCATCCAGCATCAGGATCCGTCCTCTGAGGAACTTTGAGGACGTGACAGCAGCTGTGTCCCAGGTCAGAGGTCGAATACAGGACATTCTGAGTGATACAGAGACACAGATTTTACAGATTGTGTCTCAAGTGGATGTTTTACTGCGACAACCAGAGCCAGAGACCAGAGCTGACTTCTTAAAATATTCACAGGAAATCACACTGGATCCAAACACAGTAAACAAACGTCTGTTATTATCTGATGGAAACAGAGAAGTAACCTTTATGAGAGAAGAACAATCTTATTCTGATCACCCAGACAGATTCAGTTTCTGGCCTCAGGTCCTGACTAGAGAGAGTCTGACTGGACCTTGTTACTGGGAGGTGGAGGTGGGAGGAGCAGTTGGTGTAGGAGTCGCATACAAGAAAATCAGCAGAGCAGGAGACTCACTTGAATGTTTATTTGGATTCAATGATAAATCTTGGTCATTCTATTGTGGTAGAAACAGTCATTCGTTTTCTTACAACAACGTCCAGACTCCAGTGTCAGGTCCTGTGCCCTCCAGAGTAGGAGTGTACCTGGATCACAGTGCAGGTGTTCTGTCCTTCTACAGAGTCTCTGACACCATGACTCTCCTCCACAGAGTCCAGACCACATTCACTCAGCCTCTCTATGCTGGAGTTAGCGTTTATAATGATGGATCCACAGCTGAGTTCTGTAAACTCAAATAGACTTGATTCATTAAAAGCAGTGATTTAGATTCTGTGTTTAAATCTTTAACTTCTTTTGTCTACATGTTTGTTGATCAAATCACAGCGCCACCTGCTGGCTACAGGAAGTGACATGTTTTATACTTTGATGAACTGCTCCTGGGTGCAAATAGGCTCAATAAACTCATTGGATCATGGTCAGAATTGTGACATTTCCTCAAACCGCGTAAACATCGATGTGCGACTGATCATCCTTCGTCGCACATCAATGACAACATTGTCTCCTCTGGCGAAGGTCAAGATGTTGTCATAACTCCACTGTGCATTGTCCTATCACCACCAAACTTCTTTCACATGATCAGAGTCCAAGCTTGAATAGCTCTATGTGTCAATATTTCCTCAGTTTCATAGCGCCACCTACTGATTCGCCATGAAACAGGAAGTACTTTGTAAATCCACTTGTAAATCCTCTCTGCATTATCCAACCGGCTCCGAACTACTACTCCTTGGGCTTTCATTAGATCAACTTCAACTTCTGTGAATGTCATCTCAACAAGATGGAGATATAAACTACCTCGGTATATATGATTTCATCACACTGTGTGACCGTGGCGTGGCGTGACATTTTGATGATTCGCCAAAAAAGAGGGATTTATTATTACTCCTCTGTGCATTGTTCTTTCAGCCTCAAACCTCATTCATATATTCACAGTCCCGCCCTGATAAGATACACATCAATATTGACTCTTCATTACAGCGCCACCTGCTGGCTACAGGAAGTGACATGTTTTAATCTTTGATGAACTGCTCTTGGCTGCTTTACAATATACATCTCAAATGAGCTGCACATATAAAAAAACACTTCAAAGGATTCATTAAGCAAATATTATTAGTTGTCAGTTTGCTTTAATGTCACAGTGTCGGTGATGTTAGAATCCTCTGATGTCTTAGATGTAAAGGTGAAAGATTTATAAGATCTGTAGAGAGAAAAGAGTGTTTTTGACCTGAACAGATCTATAAGTCCAGTATAGTGATAGCGATAGACCATACTGTTGCTCTTAATAGAGTTAATTAGTGTGTTAAAACGTGGAAAAAGAGGAAGTGAACGAGAGAGAGAGGAGCAGAGATCTGTTTCTGTTCGGAGGAAGTCAAACTATTCTACAGTCTCTGGCAGCAGCTGAAATGGCGCAGCAAGAAAATCAACCGGCCAGACAAACACTCTCCTGTTCGATCTGTGTGGATCTACTGAAGGATCCGGTGACTACTGGCTGTGGACACAGCTACTGTAAGAGCTGTATTAACACCCACTGGGACAAAGAGGAGGAGAGAGGAAGCTACAGCTGTCCTCAGTGTAGACAGACCTTCACACCGAGGCCTGTCCTGGAGAGAAACACTATGTTAACGGATTCAGTGAAGGGGCGGAAGAAGACTGGACTACTCAAAGCTCTCAAGTCCTGTCGGGTTCGTTTGACCTCTTATTGGAAAAAACACCTCCAGCCTCATCTTCAGTCAGCTCCATTGAAGAAGCACAAGCTGGTGGAGCCCTCAGAGAAGCTCCAGGAGAACAAACAAACAATCCAGCAGAGAGTCCAGGACACAGAGAAAGACGTGAAGCTGCTTCAACAGGAGGAGGAGGCCATCAATGGCTCTGCTGATAAAGCAGTGGAGGACAGTGAGGAGATCTTCACTGAGATGATCCGTCTGCTGGAGAAAAGAAGGTCTGATGTGAAGCAGCAGATCAGATCCCAGCAGGAAACTGAAGTGAGTCGAGTCAGAGAGCTTCAGGAGAGACTGGAGCAGGAGATCACTGAGCTGAAGAGGAAAGACCAGGAACTGCAGCAGCTATCAGACACAGAGGATCACAACCAGTTTCTACACAACTACCCCTCACTATCACCACTCAGTGGATCTACACACTCATCCAGCTTCAGGATCCGTCCTCTGAGGAACTTTAAGGACGTGACAGCAGCTGTGTCCCAGGTCAGAGGTCGACTACAGGACCTTCTGAGTGAGACAGAGACAGAGATTCTACAGATTGTGTCTCAAGTGGATGTTTCACTGCCACAACCAGAGCCAGAGACCAGAGCTGACTTCTTAAAATATTCACAGGAAATCACACTGGATCCAAACACAGCAAACAAACGTCTGTTATTATCTGAGGGAAACAGAGACGTAACATTTATGAGAGAAGAACAATCTTATTCTGATCACCCAGACAGATTCACTTTCTGGCCTCAGGTCCTGAGTAGAGAGAGTCTGACTGGGCGTCGTTACTGGGAGGTGGAGGTGGGAGGAGCAGTTGGTGTAGGAGTCGCATACAAGAAAATCAGCAGAGCAGGAGACTCACTTGAATGTTTATTTGGATTCAATGATAAATCTTGGTCATTCTATTGTGGTAGAAACAGTCATTCGTTTTCTTACAACAACGTCCAGACTCCAGTGTCAGGTCCTGTGCCCTCCAGAGTAGGAGTGTACCTGGATCACAGTGCAGGTGTTCTGTCCTTCTACAGAGTCTCTGACACCATGACTCTCCTCCACAGAGTGAAGACCACATTCACTCAGCCTCTCTATGCTGGAGTTAGTGTTTATAATGATGGATCCACAGCTGAGTTCTGTAAACTCAAATAGACTTGATTCATTAAAAGCAGTGATTGAGATTCTGTATGTAAATCTTTAACTTCTTTTGTCTCCCAATTATGCAGTCCAAAGAAAACTGTAGTTTTGTTGTTTTTATGTTTCTATTGCTGATACTTACCCTAATCTTTTTTTAACAGGAAAAATGGATACTTGATTTTTAATTTATTTTTAGTATCAGCACTTTGCCTGTTCTTGGTTTTAAATGGATAAATACTAGATTTTTCTTTGCTTTTGTGTCAACAGTACCCTAATATGCAGCAAAGTTTATTAAAATATTTTTTTTTGAATGAAGTATCAACTTTATTTATTGTCTTTATTTTCAGTCATCAAATGCCTGGAACAACCTCTAGCTAAATCGAAAAGCTGTTAGTTAATAAGAGCAATTGAGAATTTGTGTCATTCATAATCCGATTAGTCGATTAATCGTTTCAATAATCGATGATTAATCGACTATCAGAATAGTCGTTAGTTGCAGCCCTACTGATCAGTGTGAAAATTAAGTTGTTCTAACATTGTCCAATTGACACAAAATTGCTCACGCTACATCAGAGCCCCCACTTGAACAGATCTGTATATCTGCACGTAATAAAAGTGATTGCGCCACCTACCGGCAACAGGAAGTAAGCTTTTTTTTACAACTATCATTCGATTTACATAAAACCTTCCCAGTGTGAAACTTCCCAGTGCTATTTGGTAACGTGGACCGTAATGAGCATATGCAGGCAAGGATCGACGTCGAGTGACGGACGCAGGAAGTGAAGCGTTTATCCTGCTGCAGTGCGGAGACGTGCACTTGGGCATCGAACGCTCTCTTCACCGACCACAACAGGCTTCAACGTGCGGGTGCTCGGGCCCGTCAGTGCTACAACATAGCCCTAGTTCTATCTTCTGTTTTTAAAGTAAGGTGTAACCAACGAACAGTACAAGGCAGTGCGGCTGACCTTTTGCATGCCATCAGTATTTTACATTGTAGTGTGTGAATTATTTTAGACAAAGTAACAAACAAATATAAGAGATAAGGTGCAAATATAAGTTGGACGACTTACTACAGAGCAGCAACGACGACAAACCTGGGGTTTGACCTCCTCTCACAAACAGCCTGAACGACTGTGTGAGGAACATTGAAATGATATATTATTATTGAGTGAATGTTTATTTGTTGCGTTTATTTGTCGGAACCACAATCACAGCATTCAGTGACTTCTTAGGAAACATCAAAGTCCTCATCAGAGACTGAGGATTTGTTGCCTCTGGTCGTCACTGACAGTCGAGACCTTTGTTGTAATTTTCTCTCCGTGAATCGTAAATCTAATAAACAGCTGAATGAATCATTGTAGAACTTTTTCTAGGTCAGGTCTTGTTTATCTGAAACAGTAATATAGTCTCTGAGTGGTGGTGAGAAAGTCCGTTAAGAAGAAGCCTCTGATGTGGAACTACCTTCTGTAGAGTGTCTGCCAGCAGAGCCAGCAGGATGTCATGATGTCATCACGGCTGGTCCCTCACCACCGTCCGTCATCACCGTGAAAAAGCCGTGACCACAGTGCACCGAGACTGACATCATTCACCAACAAGAGCAATGAGCCCGTTCAAGGTTAACGTGACCGACAGGAGGACAGAAAACTTCACAGAAAGATCTCTGGAGAACATGTTTTTCCTTAAAGTTACGTAGTCGAAGTTAATTCAGAACCTTTGAGTTTATTGTCTTCTAGACCAGGGGTTCTTAACCTTTTTGACCCTGAGGCCCAATTTTTTCAGTGCAAAGTGACCCGGGGCCCATTAAATGTTAACACTGTAGTTAATTGATCTCACTCATTTCTATTCAATAATAGATCAAATCCATGTACAGTTTAACAAGCTAACAAGCTAAATAAATAATACAATGACATGATAAAATGTGATCACCACAAAGATTTTTATTAAACTTTCAATAACTTTTGCTGATAATATACGGAGCAAGAAATACAAGGAAGAAAATGTCATGAATTTGAACAGTTTAATCTGCCTTAAATGCATTTGTAATAGGCTATTTACATATTAAACTCAAATCACAACACAGGAAAAGTGTTTTCTTTCCAAAATAAAAATCATCAATCAATAAAAAAGGTGGTGATAAAATAAATGCATTCAAAAATAAATATTATATATTAATAATTATATTGTTATATAATTAATTATAGAATATATTTTTATATTCTATAATATATGTTTTTAAATTAAATAAATAAACTCTAAATTAAATTGAAATAAAGTGCAAATGACTATAGCCTTATAATCAGCAGATTCATTTAACAATTGCTTCAGCAGTTTTCATTTTTGCATGGCAGAACCAGATGTTGCTCTTTATATCTTGAACAAATAAACAACCAAATCAATGAACAGTCAAAACAGTACGTTTTTAACAAGCTACAACTTATTTTTTTTATCTTCAACTCTTAATGAGACACCTGGGCCTGCCTCTGAGACACAATCAGATCCAATCTGGGTGGAATGGGGGAAAGGCTCACTCTCAAAGTAGCCTCCAGCGTTGTTCTGAGTCTGTTTCGGGCTTTGGTTTTAGTTGTGGCCACAATGGAGAACCCTGACTCACACAGGTATGTAGTTGTGAATGGGAGAAGGAGTTTCACAGCCCTCAGTGCAAGACATGGGTACTCCTTTGAGACAGCAATCCAGAAGGAGCCCAGGTCTAGTTTGCCCCACTGCAATTTTAAAGTGCTGTCGGTGGAAACTTCCAGAAGCTGTGATTCCAGACATGAGGGCAAAGCAACATCATTTGCAGTGGGATCCACAGAAAATGGGTCCAAAATCCACATGTGTCCCTCTCTGGGATCCTCAGGAAAGTACTCATCAAATTTCTCTGCCAGTTGTGAGAGGTGCTGAGAGACTGAGTCACTGATCATCACCTGAGGGCAGTTTTCCAAAATGTCAGACAAAAGTGGAAACATGTCCATCCTCTTTTCCTGGGCCCTCTTTGTCCACAAAGCAAGTTTCCTCTTGAAAGCTTGAACTTTGTCTGCAACAAAACATATGTTGCTGTTTCTTCCTTGAAGAGAGATGTTCAGCTGGTTCAGTAGTGAAAAAATGTCACAGAGGTAGGCAAGTTTTGCTGTGAACTTTGTGTCAGCATAGTAATGTGCAAAAGGAGATTTTTTCTCAGTGAGGAAAGTGAAGACCTCATTCTTCAGTTCAAACAAACGCTTTGTTCACAGCATTGTTTTTAATAAAGTTGATGGTTTTCACACATATAGTCATCACTTCGTGGAACTCTGGTGACATCTTTTTCGCTGCAAGGCTTTCACGGTGGAGAAAACAGTGTGTCCATTTAGCTTCTGGTGCACGCTCCAGTATCTGTCTGATGACACCGCGATGCCTGCCAGTCATTGACGCTGCGCCGTCACTACACACTCCGACACAGTTCTGCCAGTCCAGGCCGTTCTCAGTGAAGTATTTATCAATGCAGCGGAAACATTCCTGAGCCGTAGCTCGTGTTGGTAGCTCTCCACAGAACAGAATGTCTTCGTGCAAACTACTGTCCCAGCGATAGCGAACAATGACCAACAGCAGTACGGCATTTGTGACATCCGTGGACTCATCCATTTGCAAAGAGAAAAATGGACTACTTTTTATTCTATCAAGAAGTTGCTGCTGTATGTCTGAGGCCATGTCCGCGATACGGTGACTCACAGTGTCGTTGGAGAGTGGGATGGTCAGCAGCTTCTTTGCAGCGGCCTCTCCGATCATCTCACGGCACATATCCACGGCGGCAGGGAGAACCAACTCCTCCGCTATGGTGAATGGTTTTTTACTCTGTGCCACACGTCTGGCTACGAGGTAGCTTGCTTTCAGTGCACATTTAGAGTTGCCAGTCAGTGACACAATACATTTTTTCTGCATCTGCAGCCCATTTTCTTTTCTCTTAAAAAATTCTACCGGCTTTCCCACGAGCGTCGGATGCTTGGTCTCTAGGTGCCGCTGTAGCTTCGAGGGCTTTAAAGCTTCATTAGATAGCGTCAGCCCACACTCCACACACTGGGCTCTCGGCTCTTCCTCACTACCCCCGTTCACAAATCCATACCGAATGAAGTCGGGATTGTATTTACGCACACATTTTGTCTTTTGGGGGGGTCCAGCACCACTTTTATCTTCATTTTTCCTCTTTAAAAACTTCTCCATCACTACCTAGCTGAATGTCGATCTTCTTCTGTTGTTCTGTGAGCTTGTTAAACAACTAACGCAGTACCGCCACCATGTGGTCGGAGGCTGCATTGTAACTGAGCGTCTCATGGATAGCATAGCCTAGTAGCTCTGGCGTCACCTGAATCCGCGCGTACACATTAATTAACATATCTGGTGTATTCAGTTGATAACCTATGCGGTCCCACGGCCCAAGCGGCCCACAGGTGCAAAACCGAAAGTTTCTTGCGGCCCTATGGTTAAGAATCACTGTTCTAGACGACTGGAGGAGAAACAGAGGGGGGTCCGGAAAATTTGATGACTTCAGTAATGTTGTATAAAAAAACAGAAAAGTCGTCCAATAGAAGGTGGATTTGAGCGGGGCTGTTTACTGCTGGTCAGTCGACACCGGACTATCTTCAGTGACTGCGTTTAAATGGACACCAACAATCTGACCGTAGACCTTATTCTGAAAGAGACATTATATATTTTACAGGACATATTATCATTGTCCTGTAAAAGAGCACAGTCACGTCAACCTGCTACAGTTTAATGCTCGATGCTGTCGTTTATCCTTTTTAGTGTTTTCTGGTTAAACGATAACATATGAAGCCTCAACTCCATTTCCATAACTCCCACAGGACGACTGGTAAATTTGCAGGAGGAGCTTTTCTCCCAGGTAAAGTGAGCACACTCACATTGTGTTTCCCTTTGTGTGTTTTTTGAAAGGGTGGTTTCCAGACTGTGAGACACACTGTGAAGCTGCTGGGGAACCTGAGGTTTAAACACACCCGCCCTGCGGTGTAGGATTCTGTGTTTCGTAATAGCACCTGTACGTAACAGCAGTGATCTCATCCAGCTGAGCTCTGCTGTGGGCCAAATGGTTTTCCAGTAAGTCTGAGAGTTGCTGCCTTGTATTACCTCACTCACACACACACACACCTGCGCTGGGCACAGACGTGTTCAGGCCTAAGCATGTCGAGGTCGTGATGCCTCACCAAAATAAAGAGGAGGATATAGGAGAGGTTCATATTTAGGAATTTAATTTCGAGTAAAAAGTACTTTTCCTTGATCGTCTTAAGGGGTAGTTTACATCTTAAAGCATCAAATTGTGTTTTGCTTGTGTGTTTGTGTGTGTGTGTGTGTGTGCTACTTCACTCTGATGTTTGAGCCTCACGGTGCAGACTGATCTTATCACAGCTACCTCCTGGACACAGTTTGTGGAACCACCTCATTGTGAGCAGCTGTTCTATGCTGCGTGGTTCTATGGTTCCTCTGGTGATTGTGTAGCTGACACCAGAAGCTGCTGCAGACCCAGTTCTGGAGCAGCCGCAGGTCAGATAGTGTTTCCTGCAGGTCGGCTATCATGTTCAAACACACAGTGACGCTACATTGGCACTGCAGGTGGCAACGCTGGCACCGTGTGTGTGTGTGTGTGTGTGCGTGTGTGTGTGTGTGTGTGTGTGTTCAGACTCACCAGGACTGAGTGCATTCCCATGTAGATTCGACTGACGCAGACCAGCAGACACCAGCAGAGAGCCAGACCCAGGCCCAGTGGGAGCGGGTACTGTGGAGAGGACAGGACACCATCATCAACCCAAGTACAAGTCACACAGCTTCATAATCAACAGCAGAAGAAACTTAAACCTGAAGGAACCAGAGCAAAATAACAACTTCCAATATTAATGAATCCATCAATTCCTCTGTGATTCACTGGTAGCTCCATAAAAGTTCAATATAAACTACAGACTGATGTGTTTCACGCTAATCTGTAAATCAGCATTTAAGTGTATTTATGTTTGCATTTTATGGGTTAAAATAAAATCTTAATTTGTATTTGTGTCATTTTTTTATTATGCAATAATACTTGATAGTGAGTTGCTGCATCCAAGCGAACATATCACACTGCTGCATGTTAATTATTCAGACGTATAGAGCTACACTTTGTTCTGTGAGCAGTTCGTCACCGGCCTCGATCAAACGCTGCAGAACGATTATCTGACTCAGAGGAGCTCGTAAAAATTTCAGCAAATCAGCTGTTTCCTTATCAAATGTACTTTTACTGTAGCAAAGAGAGAAGGGAGGGGCTTAGAGCTGAAGGCTACAGATGTCCAGAGTCAGATCTCATTTCCTCCATGTGACTCTGATCCTTTGTTTTTTAATCTTGATCAGTGAGTCACCGTTCTTCAGTTTGTGATGCAAGTCGAGAGCCGTGAGACCGACATGACTCAGCACTCTGCAAAAACGCGCCGCCGAGAGACCAACGAGTCATGCGTCACTTTGAAGCTGCTTTCAAACCTGCACTCATAATAATAACATGAAATTATCCTGGGGGGGGGAGAACACAGGTGCTGCTGACATTCTCTCTGGAGTTTCTTCTGGTAGAAACTCTGTAATGTCCGAGTCAGTGCTATGAGAACACAGCCGGAGATTCTCATGCAGGACGGTGTGAACTGGTCGATGACGTAAGAAGACAAATATCAGAGGAGCCGTGCACGTGGAAGACGACAACTAGGAAAGAAGACGCCGCTGCCTGTGCTGTAAACACAACAACACATTCTAAATAGTTTCCAACTACTACTCAGTACAGAGAAGAGAAGAGATGACGGATGAGAGGCTGCTGCTGCTGAGGTTTGCACACTCACTGAAAAAGCCTTTTGTTCTCCTCATTGTGGCTCCTGTGTGTTGAGAGAGCTCAGATTCACACACACACACACACAGACACACACATAAATGACATCACCCTGACTCCCAGACCTTAGAGCGTTTGGGGGAGGGGAGGGGGTGTATCGTCTGTTGAATGGCACTCCTGACTCCGCTCTATCTATCTACCTCTCTCTCTCTTACTCCGACACACACACACACACACACACACACACACACAAACACACACACACACAGTCATTAGAACACATCTGTAAACTCAAACTGGGTAAAAACATCATCATTCTGTCTTTTGGGACAGATTATTGTCACCTGGAAAGAGAGAGAGATCACTGAAGGATTAAACAACACCAGGTGTCCGACCTGCAACAGGAGACTCCAGTGAGTGAATCTCCAACCACCACTTGAACCTGCTAATTATAAACCCTGAGAGCCCTTTCCAAACCAGTTCAGCTGTGGGGACCCTTTGGTTGGGAACCAGCATCTTCATGTCCGTGGACGAGCTGTGCAGCTGAGTCAGGAGCTGCTGCCCGACAAGCTGGGATCAAACCAGCGGAGAGTCAGAGGGGAGAGGGAGGGCAGCCGAGGGGGGGGGGGGACATCCCAGCCGTGTGCAAACAGAGGGTCACCGGGGTCCCACGGCCGTGTTTGCATGCTCGCTCTGGCCTCAGGCCCGTGACCACAGTGGTGCTGCCGCGGCCGCCTCATGCACGGCTCTATGGACGTGGTGTGTTTCTTGTGTGGCTTGTGGTTCTAGGCTCACTGCTTATTGACTGTTAGCCTCAGAGCACGGTTAGCTCTGAGCTGGCTAACGTGACACGTACGTGGGGTTAGAATGACAGTGATGAATTCATATCTTCATTTCTAGGGTGCGTCTCCTTCACTTCGTTCAAACTAAGCTGCGTCTGAACATTTGGTTTCTGCATATGAATTTCAAATCTTAGAAAAAGTGCAACTCTTGTTTCTCTGTCATTATAAACGGCCTCGACCACTTCTCTCAGAAACCAAACATCACGAAGGCCTGGTCCCGTCTGGTGAACACCACAGAAGAGACCTCCCTGGTGGAGGGACCAGCTGGAGAGACCCCACCTGAGGGAGGGACCAGCTGGAGAGACCCCACCTGAGGGAGGAAGTCCAACACAAAGCCTGTTCACCACGAGGATTCAGTTCTGGTTTAACTCAACCACAGAACAAGAACTTAAAGAAACCTCATCACGTGATGTGGCCTCATCTGATTTATCACTTCATTCCTCCACTCCTCCTTTCACCCTCTCATCTCTCCCTCTCCAGGCTTCTCTTCGCCCTGTAGTCTATCTTATTGTTTTCCTCTCTATCACTTTTCTGGATTAATCCTCTCTCCTCGCCTTTAACCACTTCTCTCCTCTGTTCTTTCTCCAGCTCTTTCCCTCCAGTCTCATCTTGTCTAATCTCCTCCTTCCCTCTCCGTGAACTGCTCCTCTCTTTCCCCGGTCGTCTCTCTTGCTTCACTGTTTGGATTATCTTCCGTGGAGACATCTGGCTCGAGTTATTGTCTGAGCTGGGCGAAGGCGAGGGACGGGCCCGTCTCTGACTGCAGCTCATTCAAATCCAAACATTCCTGCTGTGCTCAGACCAGCCGGCCCAGGCAGAGAATCAGAGAGGAACCAGAGCGGCTGCAGCCGGTAGCAGAGGAGGTCGGAGACGGACCTCCTTCTCCGGGTCTCTAATGGTTCTTCATCTAACACCCTGATGGTTTGTTTGCTTTTCAAATGCAACTTCTGGATGACGTAGTTTTTGAAATAAACCTCTTTATCGGCTGAGACGGGACGGGCTTGTGTTCCTTTAGAAAGAGTTAAAGGACCAGTGTGCTGAATTTAGTGACATCTGGTGCTCAGGTTGTAGTTTGACACCAAATAATGAACCCTCCCCTCACTCTCTCTCCTTCTGATCGGGCAGGAGAACCTCCGGTGGCCACCAGGTAACATTAACACCTTGTAACGTGCACATAACGTGCACAGTTCTGGCCTCTTTCCGCTCGGGGGCCTGCTGCAACACCCCTTGTTGCCTGTAGGTGGCAACGTTTCTCATCCTCCCAGTCAGGCCGACAGCTGAGAACCATATAACAGTCTCTTATCTGTTGTTCCACATGAGCAGATGAGTTGTCTGTATTTCAAACCCCGGCACAGAGATCACTTTGTTCCGGGTGTTTAAGCGAAGTCGTGGATTGGGAAACGTCAAACCGTTTATCTGATTGTAAATTTAGACCTTTAGTGACATTGAGGAGAAAGGAGAGAGATACTGACTCTGAATCAGTCTTATCTCTGAGCCCCACACTCGCCGGTCAGGGGTCGCCTCTCTTATCTCCTCCTCTGGCGAACAGACGGGGAGGCACAGGGCCGTAAATCAATCCCACCTCTGCCCTGGCCTGCCGGGATTCAAACAACACAACACAGTGATCCCACGCATGGCTGTTTTTACCACACGCAGCAAAGTAAGGACTGCTACACACCAAGAAACTCTCTGGAGACCTTGGCAAAGCATGATGGGAACTGGACCGGGTTCCTTTGAGTTTAAAGCTCGAGGCGATGCGAGATATATAATTATTATTATGGAATAGCAGCTTCCAACTTCTTCAGGTTTAGAATCCACTAATGGAGTTTATCTGCACGTTGTTGCAGATCTGGCCACACGTCACACGTCACACACACACACACACACACACACACACACACACACACACACACACACACACACACACACACACACACACACACACACACACACACACACACACACACACACACACACACACACACACACACACACGTTCCCTAAAGCTCATTACACAACACGTGTTACAACCCGGAAACTGTGACAACACTGCAGAATGTTTAGAGCTTAGACTGAACTCTGGTCAAAGAGGAACAATCTGCTGGAGTCTCTCATTCCAGTAAGAAACAAGTGGACTTCCTGCAGGTGGTTGTTCATGTCCCTCACTGTGTGGACACACTGAGGGACACAGACTGTCTGTTGGCTTCTACAGACAAGACACAATTGAGTGTTGTTCCTCCCAAGAGAATAGGAGGAGATGAACCAAAGAACAACACAGACTGGTTTGTTGAATCTAAATTCCTGCACCAGTTTTATTCCAGTGATTCAGTCAAAGTTCAAGTTCCCCTGGACTGAGTTGAACTGTTGGAGAAACACGTTGGTAGATGAAATGTTACCGACTCAGGGGTTAACGTGCTGAATGCTAAATGTAATGATGCTGTAAGGCTGAAGCCAAAGAACTGAGGCTGACAGAGAGTCCAAGGTTTCCTAACTTACGAGAAGTTATACAAGAGGATAGAAGCAGCCAATAATGATATGGATCAATAACATGTCAAAACACTTCTGCCAAAGTTCTCACATTTAAATTCTTCATCTAAATAAACTTAATAAATCAGATATTCACATGTGAGAAGGTGTAAAACCAGTGAACTGAACTTTTGATAAATTCCTGAAGAGTTTCACACCAGACTGAACAGTCGAGGACTTGTCGTCTTGTTGTGGCCACGGCGAGTTTGATTCCCGTGTCGTACACCGAGTGCACAGTGAACCCGGCTGCTGTCACTGTATCTCCCGAGCCGGCCACTCATTAACTGTTAATGACGAAGCCTCAGGAGACAGAGGACGCACTCCGGAGGACAGAGTCCCTGGGATCCTGTGGCACCAGTTGGGATGTGGGACTGGAGGACATATCTAAAGCCTCTTTTCTACATTGACACTGATATGTTAGTGTTGATAAGACTCCACATTAGAACAGCTTGTAATTGTTTAAAGTACAGAGGAGCAGAACCGAGTTATTAGCTGACGGATAAAGAAGCTGCAGATATGAACCTTTCAAACTTTTATTATTCTGAATAAACAACATAAGAAATGTAAATGTGGTTGTTTCTGTGTTTTCCTTTCATTATAAAGTTAAACTGGAAAATATCAAACCTTAATTAAATGCCTTTGTTAAGAGGGTTTGATGATTACCTCTTAGGGATTTAGGATTTATGTATATTTATGTCATATGTTGGACCGACAGTACATTTGAAGACGTTGTGGACATTCTTCACTGGTTTGTAACAATTTGCACATTTAGTGACGTTGAACAAAAACCAACACAATAAATACTTAATGTAAATAAAACCGAAGATTCTTTTAGTTTGTGTACAACCGCTCAGCTGAACGTGCACGTGTCAACATTTAGTCACAAACTAGTATAAACTCAGCATAAGAGACGAAAAGTTAAGACTGATATAAACTTAATGTGTAAAATGTTCGTATTAATCAAGTTTTAAATGGAGCTGGTTCAAAGGGCTGGTCATAACGTTTTATAGCAATTACAGAAGTGTAAAATTAAGTTGCGTAGTTCATAAAGCATTGCAATAAAAAGTTGTTCAAAGTTCTTGAGGTTACAACCGCTTGTTTATCGGACGGCCCGTGTAAGGAGGTGAAAGGTCAGCAACGATTTTCAATTCTCACCCATGATGCTTTGCGGTTTATTTCGATGTCAAGTGATCATGTCTGGTTTTGTTTGCACGAGGAGAACGGAGGTTGTGAAACATCGGAGGAAACTTTGTCAGGAGATGTGAGGAGGGGAAGTGGCCGATGTCCACTTCTCCTTCAGACTGTCCCCAGGGGGACGGAGGGTCGTGTGAGGACGGACGTCTTTCTTTACGTGAAAGAGTCAACTGGCAGAAAGTGAATATAAAGTATCCTAGTGATGCTTGAACTGGTGTGTTTCATCTAAACTGTACGAATTGTTGTTTTCTTTACTCCAGATTCGTCCATTTATATTTAAATACTTTATATTTAAATACTTTATCTTTTCATCAGGAGCGGCTCGTCTCCACGGAGGCAGCCATGTTTGTTACAGTAGCCCAGACTGGACAAACTTCTCATCTTTTGAGTTTCGATGACGACTGAAGCTACGACAGGTTCTGTCTCATGTTTGGAACCAGAGGGTGAAGTGAGGAGCGTTCAGCTGCAACATGACACTTCACCACTAGAGGCCACTACATTCTACACACTGCACCTTTAAAAGGGAGATTTCTCTCTGCACAGTAGTTGTGGGAACTGTTGTGTTTCTCTTGTGTGGACCTGGTTGTTGAGGTGGTAAAGTTAGGCAGAGGAGAAGGTACTGTACCTCCCAGCGGCTGCAGGAGATGAAGACCAGGGAGAAAGGGATGGCGGTGCTGGACATGGCGTGTGTGGACGGCATGCTGTACTCCGAGTTGTAGAACATCTCCACCTTCACCACGGGCGGGGACTTGGGCCGCGGCCACCCGATCACGTCCTTGGTGCACTGGCCCAGGTACATGACCCACACCCACACCATGATCAGCCGCCGGCCCACGAAGGCGTCCAGGTTCCAGATGACGAAGGGGAAGAAGGTGATGTAGAACAGCTCGTTGCCCAGCTCGGTTCCGAACGTGAACAGGTAGAACAGGAACCGGTTCTCAATCAGGAACTCCTGCCCGGCGTCCCCCGTCAGGGAGTTCCTCCGGAGGGGCTTCACCGTGGAGACAACCTCCGGGTCGCTGGGACCGAGCTCCCCCGGGGAGGGCGCGCTGCTGCCCGCATCTCCCCCGCACAGTGGCGCCCCGTTCCGAGGAGCGGTTTCACATCCATCCCCGGGGCTTTTGTCATCATCAGCCCCGGTAGTCCTCCTCCGAGCCCCGGCGGCCGTCACCGAGTCCCCGTCCCCAGCTCCACCGAAGGGGAGCTTTCCACTCTCCTTCTCCCCGGCGGTGTGGGGACTACATGCCCCGTTGTTGTGCGAGCCGGTCCGCCCCGCTGTCCCGCTGCTGTCGGCGGCAGAGACGCTTCTGGAAAACTTCCCGCGAACCCCGCAAATGTTCTGGAAGCGGGCGACAAGGTGCGGGTCCTGGAGGTAACGCAACGCCTCCATGGCCCCGTCGTTCCCCCGCGAGTTGAATCCGATTGACTCGCCCACACGCAGCCGAGGACAGGAGCTCGGACCCCGGTACTTTTACAGCCGGGCGGCGGATGCTAGTTCTCCGGCTAACGTTAGCTGGCTCACCCGCGCATCACGACAGGTGAATCCGGATCCGTGTTTAAAGCCCCAGTCTCGGTGCGACGCCGCTAATGAAGCCGTTTAACGGATGCTTTCTCCCGGGCGGTGACGGACGACCCGGCCAGTCTCTCGGTCCTGGTGCGTTCAGGTTCCGCGGTTTGAGCTCAGTGCGGGACTGACAGACTCGGAGAGAGCGCCCCTGCCGTGCTGCCTTCACTGACTATCGGAAATATCACCATTCAGCTATAAATCATCTTTTTATCACTTCAAAGTGACAAAACAAGACTGATTCGTGCTTTTATCTCCTGTTAAACTCATTACTAAGATAGACTGCGGTTACATACAATGGACTCCTATCAGACAACCCTTGAACGTGGCTCCAGAGAACACTAAGATTAAAAACATGGTGTAAATGATGCCGTTACTAGTCGAATATGAATGTTGGCTGCCGGACACTTGCATGACACCAGAGGAGCCTTATGAATGCATGCTGGGTCTTTTTTATGTTGTTTTTTTTACATCTGAAGAAGTGGTCGCCAGTTACTTATGTCTTACTTATTATTGGATTTGGCTGCAATGATGTTTACATTACGTTTACCGCAGGGTGACCATGACTTCTCTCTCTGACATGCTGCGATATTCGGGAGATGAGGAAAAAGCACTTGGAAAGGGTTAATAAGATATAGGTTATGTCATAAACTTTATGGCATAGGTAGTTCCTTAGCTCATAAAACAAATATGTCCGTAGCCTTGTATCTTTGTCAGGGTCTCTGATTGGTTGCGATTGGTCATTTATTGCATCAATCAATTAATCAATCAGCATATTGATCAAATGATGAACATTTAGTCATGAATCGCAATTAAATTTGTTGTTTGATGGGTTCGTATGCGTCATGACTCAACTCTCTAATGTTCGAGTTATTTCAGTGCACCTGAAGGCACCAGTGGTTCTGGCGCGCACGCACAATAACATTGAACGTGTGCATGACGTCATGACGTAAAGTCACCACACTTACTATGAAGCCTTATTTAAAAATTAAGAGGGGGGGGGAGAGAGAGGGGAGAGATAGAGGGGGGGAGAGAGAGAGAGAAACGCAACACACTTGTAAACATTGTCACGTTTCATACTTTATTAGTTAATCAATCACCTGAAATAAAGTTCAATGGCCCTTTTTTTCAAAATAGTTCATCTTAAATGTGGATTTCATCAAAATATAAATTCTTGCATTAAAATTTCAAGTTTTTCTAATAGTCACTTTGTCACTGTGTCGTTGTCTCGGTGGTTTTAAGATGCACATGTTCAGATGAAGTGAAACTCACAGACGCACAGAACAGACGAACCACAGAGGATGAGTCATCACCTCGCTGCACATTACTCACTTTTATGAAACAAGCATTTTGCCGCATTGAATAATAAAAGATCTTGTGACAGTTCTAGAGAGAACTCAGTCACCTGCGCTGTTTTTAATCAGGACTCAAAGTAGAAAATATGAAATATAAGAATCAATTTAAAGACATTCTGCTCTTTGATATTCAGCTTTAAAACAAACATTTTGATGTTTTATCCTTTTCAACAACTTTAATTTCACCTTCTTTATAATAAGCATTTATGAGTGTATTCTTTCAGAACACATTCATAATAATAATAATAATAATAATGACATTTTAAAAGACGATTTTAAATCATTAATTTAACTTTGTCTATAAAGATATAAGTCATATCCTTACAACTTCAATTGATGACATCGTGTTTTAAATACATTTATAAAACTGAATCTGCTTATAACTGCATATTTCTTCTCATCATTATCATATCAACACATCAGACATGAAGAAGAGCTGCCATGTGATTCTTTGACCAGCAGAGGGCAGCAACGCGATAAAATGAATGAAAACAACCGATAACCAATAGAACGAACACAGGACATCGAACAGAACCGGAAACAGTCGTTTCTCCCCTAGGCAGTGAACGCACCTCAGAGGATGAGGATCCAGAGAATACTTCATAAATCACACAGTAGCATCAAAAGGTCACAGAAGCATACGAGTGCATATCGTCCATGGACAAGCTGAGGTGCATCAGAAGAGCCTGTAAATCCCTGAATCTGCTCAATGTCCACACGAGCAACAGTCACAACGAAAAGCAACAGACGATCAAATGCAAATCAGATAAAAGTCCTTCATCAAAGCTCAGAGTCCTTCACATCTGCACGGATACTACACGACTGACATCAACTTGAGGAACCCTGTTGATCCGAGGCAGGAGACGACTCCTCTGCTGCTGCCTCCTGGTGGAGGAGACGAGAGGAGGCAGCGACCCCACAGGGGAGAGGTCAGCAGCTTCTCCTGACTCGGTGAAGGCCTGGTGGACACGGAGCTCTGTGGACTCAGCCGTGGTCGTCCAGGTTGTAGAGCAGCACCTGGTGGCTCGGGCCCAGGCCGTACAGGCACCCGGCCGCAGGGTAACAGGGCAGCAGCCGGTAGTGCTGCAGGTCCTCCAGGCCGAACGGGGGAGAGCAGCAGTCTGTCACCAGCACCTTCACCCTCTTCCTGTCCGGGTACATCAGCCTCCGCTGCCCACTCGCCCCAATGACCTCCTCTTCCTCCTCCTCTTCCTCCTCTACATCGTCTTCTTCTTCCTCCTCCTCCTCCTCCTCCTCCTCAGCCTCCAGCTCCTCCTCCTCATGGTGGATCTTCCTCAGCAGGTTGTTGATGAGGACGGAGCGCCGCAGGTAGGCCTCGGGGTCCTCCAGGAACCTCAGCTTCTCCAGGGACAGCTTCAGGATGCAGCTGCGGTCCTCCTGCAGGATCAGGTGCTGCAGGAGACAAAGGCATCGGGGGGGGGGGGGGTTGGTTAAGACTTTTTAATCTGGACACGTGGCAACTTTAACCAAAACAGTTCAGAGAGTTTGACCAAACAAAGGTGGCATGTCATAAAGGTTCACTCTTTAACATCACACAATAAGTAGTTTGATGTTTATTAACAGATTTCCCAGAGAATAATTCATGGTTGTTGATGAAAAACATATTTACAAGTTTAATATCCATCACCTGATTGAAAAGGAACTGTTGGGCCTTGGTGGAGAAACGAGCTCTACTGAGGGACCTCCTACTTATCACAGAAGGTACAAATGATCATATCTGTCCTGTAACTATCCCTGTGACACATGATCTGGATTTTATTGTGAAAGGTTGAATCCACAGAGATGAAGAACCAGCAGCTTCAGCTCTGGGTTCCTGAACAAAGCAAATAAAATCAAGCTGAAGGTTGCTCTTACTTTTTGAAAATATCCATGTAGGCCTCCGTGTAAATCCTCCTCCTCCGCATATTTCCTCTTGAAGTAGGCGACTTTCGACGTTGTTGAATGGTTGGTTCTCTCTCTCACAGGGAAGAGGCTGCTGGAGGCCGGAAAACACAGATGAGACGACACATCCGACAGAAGGAAGGATGGAAACATAAAGAAGGAAGGATGGAAACATAAAGAAGGAAGGATGGAAACATAAAGAAGGAAGGATGGAAACATAAAGAAGGAAGGATGGGAAACATGTTTAAATATCTACACGCTCTGCAACGGAAGCTTTACAGTCTGACGGAGCTAAACTAGACTTTATAAACCTGAGTTGGACAGAACCTGGGATTTAAAGACACTAATGGACAAGGGTCATGATCCACGTGGCCACTAGGGGTCCCTGTCAGGTCAACGTGAACACGTGATGGTGCTTCCAGGTTCAATCTAAGAAGGGGGGAGTGCAGGGGGAGATGGGGGGGGGGGGGTCACCTGCTGCTGGTGTCCACCGCCGGCGCTCAGCTCTGCAGACGAGAGGGTGAATCAGTGCGTCTGATCCGATCTGAGCCTCCACATCACCTTCAGGCTCCTGCAGGAGTCCAGAGATCAAGAGGAGAGGAGGAAGAAGAGGAAGAGGAGGAAGAGGAGGAGGAGGAGAAAGAAGAGGAGGAAGAGGAGGAAGAAGAGGAAGAAGAGAGTGAAGGAACCAAAACATCTGAACAGGCACAGAAAGTAAAAACAACACAGCTGTCGTCCCATTGGTGTCAACATGAGATGTTTGATATGTGGGAATTGAGTTATTATCCCAAAATTACCAACCTGTGATACCTGGACATACATATATATATACATATACATTAACATATACATATATTGAATTCCTGAGTTTATATATAACTTAAAGCAGACAACAGCTCTCAAAAACCTAAAGAAACAGTATTTAAAAATTATTCATAAGTAATGAAAGAAACCACAATAAAGCTGTTTTATGTGATTCATTATGTTTCTCAATTGTGCTCTTTTTGAGTTTATTTGCACATTAAAAAATATGAATAACGTCTTGATTTGATCCATAAGTTGTTAGTGTGCTGTTCATTGTGTGTATTGTGTGTATTTGCACATTTAGTGTGTAACTGGATCATCCTTGTTTATTCGTTTATTCACATCTTTACCTCGAAATGAACAAACACAAATAATCTGCTGTGCTCAGAAGCTGATTAGGATTCATGAAAGAGCCGAGGGAGGAGAGATAGGAGGGCGTGTGTGTGTGTGTGTGTGTGTGTGTGTGGTTATTTAAAATGCCATAAATCAATCATGAAGCTTTATCGTTGACAGAAACCTCCCTGAAGCTGCTGCAGTGACTCACACAGTTTCTAACATCCAACTGAATATTTAATCTGTGGGAGAACGATGATGGACGAGTGTGAGCGGAGACAGAGAGGGTGCGTGGGAAGTGTGTGTGTGTCTGTGTGTGTGTGTGTCTGTGTGTGTTCATGCTCTGGCTCCTTCTGCAGCAGATATGAAAGCAGAATTATTTGTGGCAGATCATAAATTCCCAATGAGCTTCCTTCTTTAGAAACCCGTCCTTCTGTCACAGCTCAGGTGAAATCCACAGATGAGGAAAACTCAACGATAAGAATCAGAATTAAAACAGGTTTGGTTTTAACACAAAGCTGGTTGTGAGGTAACCACCTGTTTGTGTGTCTGTTTCAACAAATTGTTTATCTTAACAAGAATCACTAGATTTGTGCAAGTTCACATTTTGTATATTTAAGGTTTAACTTCTGAGAGTAAATGTTCATTTCTGTTTTTTTTTTTTAAATGTTTTTCTGTTTCTTTGATTCAATAAAGATTTAAAGTATAAAGTCTGATTTTTAAGATGATGTGTTGTCCTTGTGCATTTCTTCTGTTTCCTGTGAAATGAGCATCATAGATAAACTTACCTTCACTGCGGTTTAACGTGCAGCTGCTGCAGCCGATACATCCGATCAATGTCCGATCAATGTCCGTCACAGCCTGTCAGTCATTCCGTCCAGCAGCAGGTCCCTAAGTCCCTCCCCCCTGAATCTCTCCGGTCCTCGGCGAGACATCCACCGTCCTCTCACCGACTCAGCGACGCTCCCGCTCGGCCTGAAGTCGTGGCCTCCCCCGGTGGCTTCCTGCAGACACACGGACGGAGGGAGCGCGCATCATCCTGAAATATCGCGGCCACGGCAGCTGGAGGCAGCGCGCGCAGCTCCCCCCCCGCGCCCTCATTGGTCCAGGCGGAGGCAGATGTGTCCTGTTGCTAGGAGACAGAGTCCTCCTAGGTTTTCCTGACTTCAGCAGAACGCGATGAAGATGAGGAGAAGAGGAAGAGCAACGTTCATCTTCTTCTTCGGCAGGTTCTTCCCTGTTATTAGTTTGACCTCTTGTAGTTTCCCTCTTGTTGAGGGCAAAGAGCAGATGACGTCACAGCTTGTTCTATAAGTGAATATGAGCTAAACGAGTAACATCTGAGTGATTGGTCACTTAATACTTACATTTATCATTTATTCATCTGAGTTTATGTTAAAAAAATGGCGACAAGCGTTGTTTGTCGTCATTTTGCTTCGTTAATGTTGTGCGTTTTTTATTTTTAGCATCTGTGGTTGTTTTGTATCTTATATTGAAAAAAAAGAACAAACAATATAAAACGTTTTTGTAGTTTGAAAGTAAAATGAAAAATGAAATGTTTAGAATGATCTGGATCGTGCTGATTTAACCTCAATCTAAATACTTTGATCTAAGTCCATATCTAACTTATAAAAGTATTATTGAAAGATCACGTGGGAACATTAAAGTCACTGCAGATGAACATTGATGAGGTTTCATGAGCCATTTTGAAAAGAGACCGAACGTGAATAAACGAAGAAACAGAAACAAACTGAATCTAACAAATCATCTGCTGCCAAAGATTTGATTTAACTGTCTTTAAAAACACACGAGATTCTTCCTGTAATCTCTACGGGGAGGGGGGGGGGGGGGGGTAGTTGTTTATTGTTGTGTGGTGTGAGCATCAAAGCCTCAGAGCTGAGACATCTGAGCAGAGATTAGAAAGGACAGAAGGAAAAAGGAGAAAGCAGATGGCAGACAGACCGTCCCACAGCGGGGGGGCTTCTGGCTTTTATTGGCAACGACAAAACTTGGTACAAAAAGTGCTTTTGTGGATGCTGTGGGGGGGGGGGGGGGGGGAATCATCGGCATGCACGGCCCGGGCCCGGGGACGAGGACTGTGATCGTCTCTACGTCCCAGGCTCAGTCCACTGGTTTGCTCCTGGTTCTGACTGAGCTCCGACCTCCTGTGGACCAGCATCAGACTCCAGCCGGTGTGGATCTGCTCCCGGGGTCGGGGGGGTGGGGGGGGACTCTAGTGCCGGATCGGGGCCTGGACATCGGGAGGGGGGGACGGGGTGGGGGGGGGGGGGCAAACACATCCTCGTCCCACGGAACAACAAGGAGGAGGCTGCATGCAAACTTCTCTCTGTGGATAAGTTTCATGTGGAAACGTTACAGGCACTTCATCAGAGACTTCACAGCTGGGTCACATCTGGAACACAAGCCGGGTCTGGAACACAGCATGCAGATGTGCAACTACCAGAGAACTCGTGGAGATACTCAGGAACACTCGACATCGACCATTTAAAAAATATAGAATAGATATTATAGATTCTGTACAAGTGGACATGCAGAGGACACACTCGCTGTTCACACCTCAGACTGGAAACAAAGATGGACGTCAGGTTCTGAAGGTCATAAAGCTCCGCCTCCTCCATGGAGTTTGGTTTTAATTAGTTATTTGATCATAAATGGGCTGAGACATCATGATTGACAGCTGAGACTGACTCCTGATTGGTCGAGAGCGTGTGGCGTGTGACTCGTGTCTGTGATGTTGTGTCTTTAGTTTTTAAAGAACTTCTCCACTCGTGCTTCACTTATTCCTGAAGAAGTGGTCGTTATTATGAGCTGAATAAATAAATTGATTGATTGATTGATTGTTAATTGATTGATTGATCTGAAACGTGTAATTCTTTCATATTACTTGTGCTTTTTTAAAATCTTTTTGTTTTGCCAGTTCTTTCAAGTGATTGATTTTGTGCGATATCGTTTGTTGTCTTTTTAAATTGGGATTTTGTATCATCTCATCTGTGTGTAATTTGTTGTGTTTGATTTTAAGGACTTGTCATTATTTAGCTTGTTGCCTTTTGATGATGAAGAATTTACTACAGAGGCCTCGGTGTCACCGGGGTGGAAGCGGAGGGACGCTCACACAAACATCTCTGCTGCTGCGGTGGGTGTTTGATCCCCGGAGGGTTTTGGAGTAACTACAGTAAACAGCTATAATCCCCCCCCCCCCCCCCCCCCCCCCTCCTCTGGGCTGAGCTGCTGTGTATGACTCAGTGATGCGCAGAGCGAAAGAGGATGAGCCGTAATGGCATCGCACTGTACGAGGCTACAGCTGTAACTACACCAATTACCACATAGAGACGCACACACACAGACACACAGACACACACACACACACAGACACACACACACAGGGTAATTCATTGCATGTTATTAACAGCTGCAGTGAGATATTTAAAGCCTCTTTTCAGCTCAGAGTCGACGGTGTTAGAATGAGCTTTGACTCGTGAAGGAGCCGCAGCCAAACAACATGGTTCAGTGTTGATGACTGGGGGGGGGGGGGGGGGGTGAGGGGGGTGAGGGCTCTCATCCCGTCGGGGTTAAGAGTCTCCAGCTGCTGGTCTTCCTGTAGTAACACGAGTCAGGAGAATATGAATGAGTGTTGAATATGAATGAGACGCCCTCCTCCTCCTCCTCTTCCTCCTCCTCTTCCTCCACTTGACTCATGAACCATCTCCTCTTCCTCTTCCTCCTCCTCCTCTTCCTCCTCTTCCTCCACTTGACTCATGAACCATCTCCTCTTCCTCATACTTTCCACAAACAGGAACCAGGACGCTGGCTCCACCGTCACCCAGCTAAACATTTGTCGTGTTATTCATGAGATCGTTTCAAACCCTCTTTTGGAATCGTCTTCTCCACTGAGACAATCAACGTCCAGATCTTTTTAAACTGACTCTAGATCAGGAAACGTTTCAGACTTTTTATCACATCTATGATTTAGATTTTGTAATCATCTGTCTGTTAATATTTTGTGGGTTTTTTATCCCGTCTTACGAACTTTCTTTTATTTATTATAACAGCTCAGACGACGTGCATGAACGTAACAGTCTCAAAATAGCTTAATTCTTTTGGTGTGTATGTGGACTTCGTGAGGATGTGCACAGACACCATGCTCATGCACAGAAAGCTGAAATGTCTCCGTCCTTATTGGTCTCGTTCATTTCATTCTCAGTCTCTTTGTGTTCAGACGGTTTGACAGAGACCCGGTCGCTCTGCAGGAGAGTGGAACCATTCTTCTGTTTCCTCTTTGATTTGTGAATGTTATCACAGGTCATTTTTTCGGGGACATTCGTTGACTTGCTTTCATTTCCAGAAGTTTCCCAAACTAATCTGCAGCTTTTGTTTTTGTTGTTGAACTGAACTTTGTCTCTGAAAGGATCCTGGGACAGAAACAAAGACAAAGACAGAAGAGGACAAGTCCCCGGCTCCTTGAGGCTGATGGAGTTTAAACCGTTTCTGCTCTAAACCTTCAAGTTTACAAAAACATTTATGATTGGACGACAAAAGGAAAGTGGAGAATCGTGCAAGAGAATCCAAATTCAAAAGCTTCATTGTGCAACATCTGTCTTTGATTTAGTAAATTTGATTCATCGATCAGATATATTTAATCTGAAGTTCCATCAGCCTCCAGGAGCAGAGGAATTTGTTCACGTTTCCACAAAACAAGGTTCGATTCCCCTCCAGGTTTGGACGGAGGTGAAGAGCCACATGCATCTTCCTGTCAGTCTTTCTCTTTCCTCTCATAAAGAATGAACTTTCTTCCACCTAAAGAAGAGCCTGGACCCCGTTAGGCCTCCAGCAGGACGTGCCAGCGGCAGACCTGCTGTCCTCGACTGTCCTTCATGTCCGTCCAGTGGAGCTGCTCCTCCTCGCCGCTGCTGTTCTGACCCAGAGACAGCCAGCCCACCATCTCTTTGCGCTTCATGCTGCGCCGGCTGTAGATGGACACCAGCAGCGTGACGTCCGACAGCTGGAACAGCGCCACCTGGAACATGAAGGTCTCCTTGTAGACCGGGTTGGGCTGACCGCGCCGCACCGACGTCTTACAGCGAGAGATCTCCTGTCCCATGGAGTTCAGCAGGGACAGACGGCCGTACGTGTCTGGACCGGAGGAGGAGATCCAGGAGGAGGAGATCCAGGAGGAGGAGATCCAGGAGGAGGAGAGTCAGGAGGAGGAGAAGAAGAGGAGAGAGAAAACAAGTGTGAGTGATCTTCTTGTGTTTTGTGTTGGACTGTTTGTCAGTGAGGTGTCTGACCTGGAGGTCTGTTGACGGCCAGGTTCCTGAAGTGGCTGCCCTTGATGAGCTCCACGGACATGCGCCCCGTGGTGGCGTTGTAGGACAGACCGACCAGCAGCTCGGGGACGCCGCCGTGCGTCAGGGACTGAGTGGACGAGGCGCTGTCGCTCTGAGACACCGTGGACAGACTCAGCAGCGAGTCCACGCTCTGACAGAGACACACACAGGGAGCAGGTCTTACTCAGGCTATAGTGGGGGGGGGGGGTGTTCAAATATCTCTTTGCACGAAAATGTGAATATTTGCCTATTTTTTGTTGTATACGTATAGTTTTATTATCTGTTATTTTTCTCATACTTCTCAAATGACTACTGTTCTATCCTTTATGTAAGAAACTGAACTACATGCGATGTAAATGACAATTGTGTGAACCTAACTTTTAAAAATAGACCTTCCTTGACTTTCTTGGTGTCTAAAACAACCGCTCAGCCACAGTGTTGTGTCCATCAGTCCCACCTTCAGGTTACTGCGAGGCTCCAGAACCAGCGTGGTCTCCATCGTCCCTCCGCCCGGGTGGAGTCCTCCCAAACCCAGAACCTTCTCTCCCATCATCTTCTCCCGGGACATCCTGCCTCCCAGTGCGTACAGCCGGAACCTGATGGCCGACAGCTGCAGGTCGGACGGCTCCAGGCGCGAGAAGCGGAACGTCTCGTTGAAGTGCGGCATCGAACCTTTCTGCACCGACGTCTTGTGCCGCTGCTTCTTGGAGGGGAGCAGGACCATGTGCACCTGCCAGGAGTCCATCCCGCTGCGAGCCTTGTCCGGGACGTCCCGAGCCGCCACCACCGACACCAGCAGCTTCTCCACCTCGGGCCGGTACTCCAGGGACAGGACCAGGTCTCCACAGGTGGAGATGGGGGGTCGGAAGGAGCTGACCGGCTCAGACGAGACCTCCTCTTTAGGAGGCTGCTCCTGCTGAGAAGGTCACAAGAGAGAATTTAAAAAATCCAACCGGTTCCTTTGTGTTTCAGCTCAACGGGAAAAAACATCCAGACGAACCAGAGCTTCAGTGATATCTTGTTTTAACCCCTTATTGGCTGAATTAACTTCCAATTATACAAAAAAACAGATGCCAAATTAAGTGGAGATTGTTAATTTCAATAAAGCTCAACAATATATATAGATTTAGGTATGAGGCAAATTAGCGACATTAGGCATAATGGGGCATAACCTTAATTTAATAAATGTTGGTATGTAGATTATTATATTGATGCTGCTTTTGCTTTGAATTTGAATAACAACATATGTTTTCTGTACAATCATTGCTGTTCCATCATCACAGTATTTCAAATACAGCTTAATACCTCAAAATAACTTTGCTACACAGTCCGAAGGGGCTAGTATGTATTTTCCACTCCGACCACTAGATGGCGGCAGAGTGCTTCCAGTACTTTACTTGGTATGTGTAGTATTTGCACCATCAGGCACAACCGTCACCTCTATGGCATTAAGACTGGAATGGGGTTTGATGTGAATTAGCGACATTCGTCTACAAAGAGTTAAATCTGTAACGAAACCTGGTTTGTTAAAGTTTGAGGTTTGGAACACGTTGTCGGCTTCTTGCTGTTTTGGAGTTTTACCAAACACACGTGAAACAAAAGCTACGATCGACAAAGAGGCTTAGAGATTTACTGTAAACCTCCAATGAGGCTAACGTCAGAAGGGACAGACACACAGGGACGAGCAAAACAACACAACAACAACAAGAGGCCAACAAAAGATTGTATATTTACATCCAAAAATGTGTGAATCAAAACCAAGCATCACTGATTCAGGTGAGAATCAAATCCAAGGACAGTGAGGAAGTTCTCACCGGCTGATTGGTGGTTTATTTATAGCCGAGCACGTGATTGGCTGAGAGATGAAAAGAGAGACGCAGCCGAGCGAGAGCAAACAAAGAAACGGTTTGATTCCTTCAGCCCACGTGTTTCCATCATAAAGACGTTCTGAACATAATCTGCTCGGCTCAATGGATTCACGCTCGTCCCCAGAAACCCAAACGTTTCAGATCTGCTGCAGGAGGATTAATCTTTCATATGCAGCTTCCAATGAGCAGGTGGTGAAACACTCAAGTGATGTTTTATTATTTATTGTTTATTGTTTAGAACGAGAAGTTCACAAGCAGCAAAGGGACAGAAATGGGTTTTTGTTTTGTCCTCCTCGCTTTTTATGATGGAATTTCTATCAATTATTATTTTCTTGTCTTCCTTTATTACCAATAGACAACATCTATACAGTGCGTTTTCAATAGATATATAAATAATATGGATCTGATCTGATTATGGGCTTTTCAATCAATATTATCAATCTTTGCCGATATGTTTGTGTCCCTCGGCGACATTTTGTTCAATATGTCAACGTTAACTGAGCGTATGGTAAAGTGTGTTGTGTTTTTGAAATGAAGCATCATCTGTTAAAGTACTATTACTACAGTAATAAAGTACAGTACTTACACTGGCAGTACTCAGTAGTAGACGTTCTAGTATTATTAGCTGCAGTCGCTCTGTTGTTATGTAACTGTATCTCCATTATTTATGAAGTGTTTGTAGATGTCAGAGTGTGTGTGTGTCTGTGTGTGTGTGGGGGGGGGGGGGGTGGATTGCTCCCAATTTCCAAGTGTGGTTTGGTGACTGAGAGCACGCACATGCACACATACACAGACACACAAACAAAATAGACACACTTGAAAACACCATCCACACAGAAAAACATGTAGGTGCATGTATTTACGTATTTACTTATATACTTATACACTCTTACACACACACACACACACACACACACACACACACACACACACTCTCTATCAACTCTCTACACAGACCCTGGATCTGTGTTTGGTTCGTGTCCAAATGAACCTGAGAGGATAATGAGTGATAATCCTCGGCTGAATGATGACACCTCTGCAAAGCATGATGGGTAAACAGCTCTGTGACCCCGTTAAATAATCCCCTGGTCGATTTGGTTCAGGTGACGACCAGAACGTGGGAAACAATTAAATTATGTTTTTTTATTTTCAGCATTTAGTGAAACTGTAAATGATAAAAGCTTCAGTGATGCTGAATGTCAAGCTGCAGTACCTCGGGGCTCCAGGTGGAGGAGCTGTCCGTGACGTCATTGTGGTCGTGGTCCTGCGCAGGCGGCTGCGTGTCCTCGCTGCCCTCTGCAGCCGGTCGCCTCATACTGGGGGCGGGACTGTCCCTGGCGTCTGATGTCTCGTGGACAGACGGGTTGCCCGGGGGGGCGGAGGACGCCCTCTCCATTTCCTCGACCGCTGCCGAGAGCGGGTCCTGGAAGCCCGACTGGTTCTGAGCCGCCATCTCTGCACAGGGAAGGCAACAGGGTGGGAAAGTCGGCATTAGCCCCCCTGGTGGTTGGTGTTAAACCTGCGGGTCGAAGGACAACTGACTGACGGTAAGGACGTCTTCTCTCTGGGGGACATGTCCCGCTGACTCCTGTACTTACAGTCGACTAAACTGAGGGACACGTGAAGCTGCTCATCTGAGTGGCCTTCAGGTGACGTTTTAAAGCAGCAACTGAGCAGCAGCGCCCCCTGCAGCCACACAAGGTAATTCACTTAAAGATTTAACAAAAAAAGACAAAAAAGGAATTGTTACTCTCCTTGAAACCGAATGAGAGAGAGATGGAGGAGACGTTTCATCAGAGGAGACGATCCGGTGAGAATCAGAAGCTTCATGAACCTCGTGGGGCTCGAGTGTGATTGTGATGATCTGTCTCACGTTGACCTTTAGGAGACACAAGGACACGGAGGACAGGCCGGACCTCAGACCGTCCTACAGCAATTATCTCCAGTTCATCCTCATTAAGGTTCAAGTGTTACATCCATAACTGCATGAGGACTTCACCACAGCAACAAGCTGAAGTGAGTCACGAGCAGGGGTGTGTGTGTGTGTGTGTGTGGGGGGGGGGGGGGGGGCTCTACCTTGTACATAGTTGACTTGCATCAAACAAATTCAACAACCAGCTTCTCATATACGTTGTGTTGTAAGGTCACAGTGACCTTTGACCTCTGAACACCAAATTGTAATCACTGGTAAAGTCGAAAAATGTCCATCAAGGATTTTTTTTTGCGTTTGAACTTTGACAACAGAATCGAATCAGTTGACGTTCGGCTCCTCCCAGGCCCAGGTTCTCCTCCCGGCTCCTCCCGGCTCCTCCCAGGCCCAGGTTCTCCTCCCGGCTCCTCCCAGGCCCAGGTTCTCCTCCCGGCTCCTCCCAGGCCCAGGTTCTCCTCCTGGCTCCTCCCGGCTCCTCCCAGGCCCAGGAGACCTCCTCAACTGTCCCCATTCCAAGTGAAGGAGCAGCTGTTCTACTGCAGCTCCCTCCACATGTCTGAACTCCTCCTTCTTCCTCCAGCACTTCACCCACTTCCCTGCTGACGCCTCAGCGACCCACCTGTCCGACCCTCTTTACCCCCTGAGCCACAGGTGCTCCTGTAATGTCTCCTGAGGAAGTTGGAGTTATAGAGGAGATCAGAGACTCACCTTCACAGTCCGACGGCTCGGTGCTGCCCTCCTCCTGGTCCGACAGTCGTGTGAACTTGTGGCGTCGACCCAACGTGAGCTGGGACGTGAGCGGAGCCGGCTGTTCGATGCCGCTGGCCGCCGTGCAGCGGAAACTCTGCGACCGCGACACCGAGATCTCGAACTGCTTCAGGACCTCGTCCTCGCTGTCCGAGGAGCTGAAGCCATCGTTGTCCCCGTAGCTGTCCACTGGAGGGAGGGAGACACAGGGAGACGGGGGGGGGGACAATCGGAAAAAGCTTTCGGGATAAAGGAGTGTGAGAAAAGAGAGGAGAGGAGATCCAGGAGGAAGGAGAGCACGAGAGTAGAGTGAGTTTCAAACAGGAATCCTCATCGTTCATCTCTTGATCCTGGACAGACTGATAGATGAACATTCTTAAAGGTTTGACTGGGAATTTTTAACTGGTTATGTAACAGTCTCATATTTAATATTTTAGCTGTGTGTCTGTGTGTCAACCATAGTTGTTACAGTTTTTAATCTCTAGCAGCTGACTGATGATCACAGGTTCACCACAACCCCCCCCCCCCCCCCTCCCTGTAAGCATTAACAGGGCTGGAGGTTCACTCACATTGTAATCTGACCATAATTGGATAGCAACAGCTGAATGAATGACGCACCCCCCCCCCCCCCCCCCCCGCCTCAAGTGCAGGTCAGCGTCGCTACCTGAGCGATCGCCATGGTTACCTACAGAGCAGGAAGCCGCTCAGGCGACTGACATCTGATTGGTCGATTAACTTCTGTCTTCTTCAGCTCTCAGAGCGAAGTGACATGGATCAGTGATCGGAACACACACACACACACACACACACACACACACACACACACACACACACACACACACAAACACACACACACACACAAACACACACAAACGCACACACACAAACACACACAAACACACACCTAGAAGTACTGCAGCTGTATCCCTGGGTCAATCAGTCCAGTTCTACATAACGACGGTTCATACGAGCTCACTGTGACCTTTGACCTCTGAAATCGAATCACCTGATCAAAATTTGTATTATAATCAAATATATTGAAAAGGAGCAGAATTTTTATGATGTTGAATTCGCATCAAAATTGACTCACTGACCATTTTCTGTTAAACATGCAGAAGGTTTAATTCATTTCAATTTAATATTACAATCAGGTGGATCATTGAGATTCAGAGTTTAATAAAATACTGAAAAATAAAAACATAAAACACGATGAGTCATGGACCGAAAACATTTTGCTGAAAAGTAGTTTTCCCACCGGTGGTTTTCTGCTTTAAACAGAATCACTAATGAACTGAAGTGACGAGTCAGTTTTATCGATTCGGTTCAAACGATATTTCCTCATGTAGTTTTCGAGAAGGAGCTCCTACCTTCTCCCTGAGCGGCTCCAGAGGGTTTGGAGCTGTGAACGTTACAGAGCGACTGCAAACAGGACGTTTTGTTTGCTCAGGAAACCGACTGGAAATACCAGAGGCTCCACCTGCTGCGGGCGTGGAACCGACAACCCGCTGTTTGCTCACAGGTCGACTCGCAGGCTCCGGCTGCTGTTTGTTTCAGATCCGATAACGAAGCCTCAGAAATCTGACAGAGTTCCTGTTTGTTTCAACAGTGACTTTGAAACCGGCTCCGACCGGCTGGTGAACATCTGGACTGAGGTGCAGTGACTGGAGCTCCACAGCTGTGTGTGTTGTTCATGATTAATGCAATGAGCACAAATCACACACTCCAGTCGCTCCTTTAGTGTAACATTCAGTCGACCTCTCGTGACCTTTGCTCGGTGTGTTTTCACTGTTTGACAAGTGGGAGGAGAGACACAGTTTCACAGAAAGAGACAAAAGACGGAGACAAGTGTTTTGTGCGACGGTTCTATAGTTAATGTTTCATACTGTGAGCTCTGTGTGTGTCTGACTCACTCGATACACACAAACTCACACCCCAAAGAAACCTGCTGCACAACTACACACTCACCCACGTTCTGTCTCTGCTCCACAACAGTTTAATTGGAGTCACACACACACACAGACACACACACACATCTTATGTAATAGATTAACCATGACTAGAAGGCGACGCTCGGTGGATCTCACATGTTGTGTATTTGTTTGTTTCGGACTTTCAGACTTTTGACTTTAGTCTGAATATAAATATAAATCAGGTGTGAAGAAGAAGAAGAAGAAGAAGAAGAAGAAGAAGAAGAAGAAGAAGAAGAAGAAGAAGAAGAAGAAGAAGAAGAAGAAGAAGCAGAAGAAGAAGAAGAAGAAGAAGAAGAAGAAGCAGAAGAAGAAGAAGAAGAAGAAGAAGAAGAAGCAGAAGAAGAAGCAGAAGAAGAAGCAGAAGAAGAAGAAGAAGTCTTCCTCTTTACTCTGGAGTCTCTCACTCACCGAGACCCTGACGGATTCCCTGGCGTCCTTTCTTGCGGCGGCCATGTTCCTCCAGGCAGGGCAGCCCGCCCACACGGGAGAAACACAGCTTCTTGTTGATGAAGAGGAAGAGGACGGCCAACGCCACGATGAAGACGCCCACGGCGGACAGGAAGCCGATGGCCTCTGGGGTGACTGGCAGGAGGAGGGAGAGGGGACACACAATGATACACTGATCAGACCACACAAACAGACAACCTGGACACACACCCCCACACACACACACACACACACAATCACACACACAGTACGTATGGTATATGTGATACACAGACAGAACGAGTGACACTTTAGTACGAGTTCACGTCAGTGCCTTGCTCAACAGCAGGGTCAGTGTAACAAGTGAACAGTTTCCTGCATCAAGAAATGAACAGAAAAAAAAAAACATTTTCTTCAGTTTGTCGTCATTTTTTTTAATTAATTGTGAGAATTTCACTGAGTAACATGAAAAGAAAGCCCCGCCCCCTTTTTGACTGTGAAGGACACACACATTGGCAGCTTATTTACATGACAAGTACGTATATAAATATATGTAAATATATGTAAATATATATATATCTATCTATATAGATATGTATTACTTTAATACACGTATAGCTACATATATGATATCATGATAAAAGATTGAGGCTAAAGCTACATGGACAACTCAGTTTTCATTTGATTCAGTTTTTCTTTGCGTTATATTTTTGTGCGTCAGTATAATTTGGTGTTCTTTGTTTCTCTCTTTTGTGTTTGAGTTTTTCTTTTCATGCTCTGCTTCATGTTTCTCAGCTTTAACCTTAACTTTTTTTCCATTTTTCATATTTGGTTTTCATTTCTAAGCTCTCACATGAATCAGATTCCGGTATTTGTATAGATGGATTCATATTCCTGCAATGGGACTTGTGTCTTCAATTGGTCCGATAAACTGAAAACCAAAATTATATGTCACCACTAATGTTCATCACTGGTCAAAGAGACTCGCTGCGAGGAAGAGACTGAAAAGAATGAATCCATTAGCAACATTTTTTTTTTAAGACAAATATTTGTAAAGATATTTGAAAAGAATTGTGAAGATGGAGCGAAGACAGATTCTGCAAAATAGAAAAAGAGGAAGATGAAGAAGAGATCAGCTGAGGAGAGAGGCGAACAGAGGTAGAGAAGAAGAGGTAGAGAAGAAGAGGTAGAGAATAAGAGGTAGAGAAGAAGAGGTAGAGAAGAAGAGGTAGAGGAGAAGAGGTAGAGAAGAAGAGGTAGAGGAGAAGAGGTAGAGAAGAAGAGGTAGAGAAGAAGAGGTAGAGAAGAAGAGGTAGAGGAGAAGAGGTAGAGTAGAAGAGGTAGAGAAGAAGAGGTAGAGAAGAAGAGGTAGAGTAGAAGAGAGTGATAACGTGAGGATCTGCTCTCGACGAGTCGCTGAGGCTCCTTGAACTCGATGAATAGAGATGCACAGCGGGGGGGCGGGGGGGGGGGGGGGGGCTGTCTCCTGTTTCCAGGGTAACATTTCACAGAGCAGAGAATCAATGGAGACGAGTTCACGTCCCACTGAGGTGTGTGTGTGTGTGTGTGTGTGTGTGTGTGTGTGTGAATACTATTATCTCTTACTTATTCCAATAAAAATCTTTTTCATAACTTTCTCTGTCTCAGTTTTAAGAAGCTAAAGACTTGAGGAACCTGATTACAAATCTGCGTCTGTGTTACTCTGTGTGTGTGTAACAGTGTGTGTGTAACAGTGTGTGTGTGTAGCAGTGTGTGTGTGTGTAACAGTGTGTGTGTAACAGTGTGTGTGTAACAGCGTGTGTGTGTAACAGCGTGTGTGTTATTCAGTTACTGTATGATAAGAAATGAATTTGATTTTTTTGCTGAACATTTCCGTGCACATGATTTATTAATCAAACACAAGTGTGTCCTTCATATTTGAAACTCTGGTTTTTTGCACTGATCCCAGTTCAGCTTCACTCTTCAACTCGCTGCAGCTGATTCTGACGGTTGAAGTATTTTTACAAACTGTCTTTAAGTTTGAAGTCTTTTTTAATCGTGATCCTGTTGATCTTCTTACTTCTTATGTCTTTGATTTGAGTGTAAAACACTTTGAGCTGCACTTTGTGTGTTGAAAGCTGCTGTAGGTATTGTGTTGTATTGTGAGTGTGACTCTCAGCTGCTGTAGGTATTGTGTTGTATTGTGAGTGTGACGCTCAGCTGATGTAGGTATTGTGTTGTATTGTGAGTGTGACTCTCAGCTGATGTAGGTATTGTGTTGTATTGTGAGTGTGACTCTGTGGAGCTGGACGTGTTTACACCTCAACGTTCTGAACACGTCTCAGTTCGGCTCTTTAAAGGAAACGTCAGCCCCCCCCCCCCCACACTCTTTCCTTCCTTCAACACGTTAGTGAGCAGACGATGATGATCTGTTTCCCTGATGGTCTGAACTACCAGTACATCGACTGGGAAGGCGACTCGGGTCCAAAGTGAAAGATCCTGACAACTGCTGGACCGACAGTAAGTGACGGTGTGTTCGGGTGCAGCGGTAAAGCGGAGTTTCTCTCTCAGCTGCTCTGACAGTCAGACACTGAGCTCAGTGTTGGAGACTCAGAGGCTCCTACTGTCTGCATCCAGATGGACAGGAAGACACCCCGGGTCAAAGTCTGGCCTCACACCTGCTGCACACACAAACACACACTGAGACACACACACACAGAGAGACACACACTCGATTGCCCTTCATTCAACTCCATGTGCTCCTCACATCTCCTCACGCTTCACATTTATTCGAGATACAATGTTCTCCGTATGTGATTGTTAAGTGTACAAGCCACTGGATGATCTGAATTTCCCACGGGATTAATAAAGTATCCATCTATCTATCTATCTATCTGATCTTTTTCATTATAGTTTCATCTTTTGTTCAATTGCAATAATCTGTGTATTGATCGATACAACGCTGTGAACTCTTCTTCTCTGAGTCTCACACATCGCTTCCTTCCCCGTTCACCAGACTTCACCAGGACTAACAGGAATGACGAGTCCGGTTTGACTTTCTGAGGAAATAAGGAAATTCCAAAAACACAATAATAATAAAATCCACAGAAACGTTAGAATTATGACAACGTTTCTCTCAGTTTCAGGTTTCACCTCTAAATAGATCGATCTAGATTCATCTCAGTGGAAGGAAAACCAGAACTAACAAACCATTTTCAAACACGAAGGTGGAAATATAATTTACAGACATCATGGCTCCTTTTTTTTTATCCCGTTAAAAACGTCACAGATGAGTTCACTAGTAATTCTCTGCAGAGTTTCCTGTTCTTATGGAGAATGAATGAAATGAGGAGGCGTTTGACCCAGAACTCAACGAACCAACGGCAATAAATGATTCACAATATCTAATCTGCGACAAACACGATTCCGAAAGCCTGTTTGTGTGTGTTTGTGTGTGTGTGTGTATGTGTGTGTGAATTCTTAATCCTGATCCCCTCATTACTATTCAGCTGCTGACTTTCCAACCCGACTTTGAAGTGAGGATCTCCAGAGGAGGGAGAAGAGAGCACTTTGATGTGAGCGTTAGATTAGGCTGGGGGGGGGGGATAAGAAGAAGACGGCGAGGAGAAGGCCACGATGCTAACGCTCATTAACGAGAGACACGAGACGAACACGAAGCTTCGTACTCGATTCTTTCTTCTGTTTGATCGATTGAATAAAAGCCTCGGTCAGTTCGTCCTGAGGTCACTCGTTCACGTGGGTAATTACTTGTAGGAGTTTGCGTGTGGATCCTGCAGATTATTACCACGAGTGAAGTGCCCGTTCAAACTGGGCCTGTGGGGGGGGGGGGATAACCCAACACAACGCTGTACTTCCTGGGTCCTGAGCCAAACACTTGATCGGAAGAACAACCGCGTCACAGCAGAGCCACTGGGCTACTTTTGAAGGCTCCTTCAAACTCAGCCAGAACGCGTCCTGAGGAGCGAAGGATCCAACGATGGATCAGTCTGATCTATCCCAGGTTTCATTGTGCGCCGGCGATGAAGCTAGCCAGCTAGCTAGCTCTGCGTGTGTTTCTCAAAGTATACGAAGCAACAGAACGGGCAGGAAACGCTACGTAGACCCGGTGAGTCGGCTCCGACTTCGTAGACCGAACACGAAGATTCTTCTGCAGCCGCTGGACACAGCTACAGTTTTGTCTCTTCTTGTGGTTGACGGTTGAGTTCCATCGTCCATTGAACCCTGGCAAGTGTGTGATGTAAACGTTCTTAGTGCTGCACTGCTCTGGTAGAAGTTCTGACTTCAACTTCACGTTAACTGACGAGTGGTTTCAGAGAAAATCTGAATTCAGACGGACAGAGATTCTACAATTTATCGTTTGAGTGTTTCTGATGTTAAACTACAGAACATAATATGAAATCATTGCTTAGACACTATATATATATATATATATATATATATATAAAATCAGCATATTGAACAGCCCCTTTAAAAACAATGGTACCCTCCAGATCCACGTGACGTTCACTGACCCTGGTGAACTCAACACACAAACAGCCGATGTTCTTGTTGTTTGGACAGGAGGTCGAATCAATCGAGAAACATCAGCACATCGTGTTTCAGCCGGATTCAAACCCACTGACCACAAGACACACACACACACACACACACACAGACACAGACACACACACACAGACACACACACACACACACACACACACACACACACACACACACAGACACACACACACACACACACACCTGAAACCATAGTTTCCCTGGAAACAACCAGAGGCTCTATTAAGGTATAATGACTTTGCCTTTTCCCACCCACACGTAAGAAGGTCTCATGTTACCATGGCGCTGTCAGTCAGTTTGTCCTGATTGGTCGAGAGCAGAGATGATGAAGAGGAGAGATGATGAAGAGGAGAGAACGTGAAGAGGAGAGATGATAAAGAAGAGAGATGATGAAGAGGAGAGATGATGAAGAAGGGAGAGAACGTGAAGAGGAGAGATGATGAAGAGGAGAGATGATGAAGAAGGGAGAGAACGTGAAGAGGAGAGATGATGAAGAAGAGAGATGATGAAGAGGAGAGATGATGAAGAGGAGAGATGATGAAGAGGAGAGAACGTGAAGAGGAGAGATGATAAAGAAGAGAGATGATGAAGAGGAGAGATGATGAAGAGGAGAGATGATGAAGAGGAGAGATGATGAAGAGGAGAGAAGCTCAAGTCACCAAAACAATCAAACCTTCTCTGAATGTAAAGTGAACCTAACGCTGCCTTCATGCACCACCGGAAACGACAGCGTCCAATGAGGTTCATGTGATAATAAACTGTGATGATAACACACGTCCTCTTCTTCTTATGTTTAATCTTTATTTACAGTTTCTGTCTTCTTTGATAATAAAAGGTAACTGCTGTAAAATATCATGATTTGATTTACACATAAGTTCCTATTTAAGGAATTCTTTATAATATTTAACCACAACAAAGTATTTTAATATTTACATAGTATTTTATATACATATTTGATTAGAATCTATAAGATTTTATTTAACAGTTCAGATTTTCACGTCTTCCTAATGCGTCACAAATTAAACGTGCGTCATCACAACAGCACCATCAGTTATTCAGAATTATTGATCAGAGCCGAGGAGGCGGAGAATCAGTGACTTCACACCAGTGATGCTGAGGCGCCGCCTACTGGTGAAGGACTGAACTGCAGCTGCACGCGACAGAAGTGGATCTGGAACTCAAACCAGGAACCATAACTCAGGGGGGGGGGGGGGCCGGTGGGACAGAATGTGGAGTGACACTGATTCAGCAAAGAGCTCAGTCACTTTCTGCTCTGTCGCTTTGAGCAGGGCCACAAATCAGTGACTGGACTTTGAAGACATCGTTCTGAGACGAGGCCTGAACCCTGAGAGACCCTGGTTCTGCTGGTTCTGTCTGGTTCTGCTGGTTCTGCTGGTTCTGCTGGTTCTCAGCTCTCAGCCAATCACGGGCCTGTTTGTTGAGCTTCGTCAGAACTTCATCATGAATCAAAAACAACACAAAAAGATGCAAAACGACAACTAAGATGTTCAGATCAACTGCTAGTGACATAAAACTAACTATAGAAACAAATTAAAAACACAAAGCTCTTAGATAATCCATCATCTCAAACTTCACCGTGTTCACGTTCATCTCAACGAATAAATTCAGCTGCAAAACTTTAAAAACAGCAGAAATTTACACAAGATCCAGTTTAAACAACATTATGAAGCATTTTCTATTTTCCACAGAGACTCACGACCATCCTCCAATTAATGAATCTCCAATTAACCCGACACCAACATCTGTATAAACCCTCAGAAACACGGGGACAACATGCCAGCTCCACACAGACAGACCTCGGCCGAACCAGGATTCAAACCCTCAGATGAGAAACTCACAGTATTCAGGTGGTGACATGTTGGAAGTTGCTGCTGGAGGATTTTCTTCTTCTTTGGACATGTCGCGTCTCTTTTAGAGAAATAAAAAACTCTCCAACTCAGACGGAGACAAACTCGCCTCCTGCTCTTAACTCTAAACTTTATCTTTTCTACGAATTCAGTCTGAGCTGTTTGGCGTTTTCCTGCGTGAGCCGTCAATCAACGTGTGTTTCCTGCCTCCTGATTGGGCGAGGCGGCCGTTCCCTTCCTGAAATACCAACCAGACACAACAACATGGAGGGAGGGGCAGAAAGTGGCCCCTGGTTCCCGGTGGTGTCCCAGAAGAAAGACCAGAACTGCTTAAATGTCAAATTACTAAAGTCTGGGAACATTTTCAGCATCAAGAGAATGAAAACGATGAAGTTTGATCATTTGAAGCTCAAGAAACAATCTGCGTGTTTTTAAATCACTTGTTTGTGATTTTCTGATTCAAATCATCAAACCTCAACGTCAGGAAACAAAACCTGAACTTCTCTAACCCTGAAGAAAGAGTCTCTACATGCTGCAGCTCTATGGAGGTTGTTAAGCCTCTTTCAGATCATAGTTTTAATTTAATAAATGTGGTGAAATCTGCAATAACTGTAATTGATTCCAAGCAGTCGTTTATTTCCACATGGAGCAGCTACAGAGCAACACAACCACTCATTTGTTGTTGTGTGTTTGTTTCTTTTTAACTCAACCGCCATAGGAATGAAATGTTTGCTTTTTAAATGCTAAATTTCACCGGCTGGTCTTGACGATGAAAGCAAAGGAAGACGTGAAGCGGCGGTGGAGACCAACACGGAGCAAAAAGAGATGGAATATTTCATCTAGGTTCAGAAGAGACACAAACAGCTCTCCAACTGTTTGACAACTTCATAATGAGGCGACAACATACAAGGATTTTGTGTTCATCACCACTCAACCCCCCCCCCCCCCAGTCAGTTTCCTCGGAGCTCAGATGATTTTTTTCAGTTTCCTGATGCAGCTAATGATATGCACACGCACACAAGCATCAAGGATTACCCATGAGGCCTCTGTCAGCCTATCAGCCGGCAGCCGCCGCCCACAGGGGGGGGGGGGGGGAGAACCATGAATTAGACATTAGAACCAGTCTGTAACTAGGCCACAAGAACCACAATGGCCGACTGCTCCTTCCTGTTTAATGGAGCACAGGGGGGGGGGGGGGGGGGGGGGGGGAGCTGCTCAGGAGCTCACACACAGAGAGAGGCAGATCAGAGGTAGCGTCCGCATGAAGTTTAAAGTATACACAACTTAATGTTGAGTATATATACTATGAAGTATCAGTACTTTTCAACTGAAGACCTTTCCTGAAATCGTGTTTTTTCAGTGTTTCTGTTTTTGACCTGAGTTCAGAACCCCGTCGTTCATCTCACATCCAGGAACTACTGATCCTAGACCTGTCAATGCTCCTGTCAATCATCCCACATGATGGACAGGACGACTACTGATCCTAGACCTGTCAATGCTCCTGTCAATCATCCCACATGATGGACAGGACGACTACTGATCCTAGACCTGTCAATGCTCCTGTCCATCATCCCACATGATGGACAGGAGGACTACTGATCCTTCTCCTGTCAACACACCTGTCCATCATCGCAACATATTTTAGCTTCACGGTAAAAACAATAAACTTAGTTCGTAGGACTTTTAAAAACAGAAAGTAATTGAGGTGCAATCACGATTATAAACACGTTAATGCAAGAAGATGGATAAAGTAAAAAAAACAAAAGGTTATGAGTTGAAAGCCATTTTATAAAAATGCATTTTTAAAAGTCAGTCTCAGAAGCTGCAGCCAATCGGTGCACACTCAATACTCTCATCGTCAACTTAGAAATTAATTCTATTATTATAATAATTTAAACCACTTGTCAGAGACGGTTTATATTTGCTGCTGGAGTAAGATGACAGGATATTAGCTTTGGAAGTTTATTATTATTTTATCTTATGTTCTCTAATGTTCTTAAATTATTGTCGAACACTCAAATCATGATATGAAGTTCTGTTTATGATACTTTTCAGTTTGACCTGAAAAAACATGTTTAGAGTTAAATTGCAGCAATTTGTGTCAAGAATTCAAGATTTTTCCGACACGTTCTGCCGGAGAAACAGTACAGAGTAAAAATATGTATTAAAATATAATTAAATTAAATTAGAAATCAACCCAGAATATGAACAGTGCTAAAGTAAATACTGCCAGGGCCTGCAGCAGCCGTTACACAAATAATATTACATCTGAATAAAAATGATAATTTACTTATTGTCAGTAACGACTGAAAAACAAGTAAAACCAAGATGTTGATAAAACTTCATGAGACGACAGAAGAAACTTCAACTTTTGTGGTGGTGGAGGTTTGTACTTTACTATTATTGAAGAGTATTTACAGTTAGTACTTTATCAGTTAATGTCATTTGAAGGTAGTTTGGTATCAGTGTCTTTCTTGGAGGAGGGGGGGGGGGGGGGTTGTAGGGGCCCCAGGTCACATTTCTCTGGGACCCTGAAGTCTCTTGACACGTTCCTGGTTCAGTGATAATTCTGTTAGAAATACTTTCTCATTTCACAACGAGGAGCAAATCCTGCAGCTGCTGAGTCGCTCTATTAAAACAAACTGATCTTCTCTAACAGACACATTTAATATTTAATATTTAGCTCATAAACGAGCTGCAGCTTTTCCCCACCGATCAAACACTTGATTATATGAATTCATCTTCACGGAAGTTATTCTAATGAAACACAAATGTTATGATCATCAAACTCTATATTCGCGGCCGCTGAGCTGAAACAGGATGAAGTGATGAAGAGCAGCTCCTGGATCAGAAAGTGTTGTTGTGGTGCAGGAGATGTAAAAATAGACCGAACATGATCAGCTGATCCTGGAGCAGCTTCGTTGTGTTTCTATCACAAGAGACGTTCAACAGCAGAAATCTGACGGATACAGGAGAGCGTTAGGTGAAGAGGAGGAGGAAGAGGAGGATGAGGAGGAGGATGAGGATGAAGAGGCCTCCTCGTCCTGCTCGCTACAGGAGGCAGGAGGAGACGGGGCATCGAACCTGTGGCAGCATGAAGCCCCGTGAGGAGCAGGTACTTACTGTCCGGGGCCATGACTCCGGCTCCTCGTCACTGCGGCTCCGGGAGAGTGATGCGCGGCACTGAGGTGCAGCGGGCCGCCGCTCCGCGTCCACAGCCGCAGAACCGAGAGCCAGGACGCCTTCACGGACCGTGGGACACATGCACACTGTGTGCACCGCGCAGACCCGTTCTCTCGGAGAGATGATTTCAAACCGTCACCTCCTCAGATTTTACACTTTGTGATCTCAAGATATTGAATTCACGTGAAACTCACTTTTATTTTTACTGGATTCAGTGTTTGTCTGGTTTATAAAAACAGTCACGTGGTGGTTTGGAGACACGTGACACGGAAGTTGTTGACAAAAACAAGATATGTTAAATTATCAAAATTCATAGGAAATCAAATAAACACTAATATCAAATAAAGAGATGTGACCTGTTTATCTGGAGTAATAATATAATGATCGTTGGTTATGAGTCAGTGCGTCACGTGACACGGAAGCTATTGACAAAAACAAGATATTAAAAAATATATATATATTTATATAAAATTTTAAAATACTAATATCCATAAAAATGTATCCTGTATATCTAGAGTAATAAAACAATTCAGCAGCGGTTTAGAGTCAGTGGATCACGTGACTTGATGCTAATAAACAAATATTTAAAAAAGTATTCATATAATATATCAAAAGAACTCAAATTCACTGGCTGCAGTACAGGTCAAAAACTCTAACTCCTCCATGTTAGTAGATTGGACATGAACCAAACGAAGAAAATCAGTGTACACGTTAATTTCTATTTTCTCAAAGTCGTTCTTATCATCGTTTGCTTTGTAGTTATTTGATATAAAAACTCTCCATAGAAGAACAAATGTTCACAGAAACATAGAAAATGTACAGTATGAAATATGTTTATGAAATCAAACCTTTACGTAATGTTCGGGGCCACAGTCTCGTTTCAGATTTGTCGTTTCCAAGAAACAACATTTCCGCTGAAAACATCTCATGAAAATAACTTTGAAAATATCTCACAGAAATCAGAACCATCATAAGTTCTTGACTCCATTTAGTTTGTCAAACATCCAGAGTAGGGTGAGAAGCTCAGTCATCCGTGAGGGACTCGGATTAGAGCCGCTGCTCCTTTACTTAGAAAGGAGTCAGCTGAGGTGGTTTCGGGCATCTGGTAAGGATGCCCACTGGGCGCCTCCCTTGGGAGGTGTTTCAGGCACGTCCAGTGGGGAGGAGACCTCGGGGAAGACCCAGGACTAGGTGGAGAGATTATATCTCAACACTGGCCTGGGAACGCCTCGGGATCCCCCCGTCAGAGCTGGTCAATGTGGCCCGGGAAAGGGAAGTCTGGGGCCCCCTGCTTGAGCTGCTCCCCCCGCGACCCGACCCCGGATAAGCGGATGACGATGGGATGATGAGATGAGAACATCCAGTGAACAAAATACTGTTAGAAATGTTTTTTTATACAAAATACTGAAATGTAATAAAACATTTTACACCAGAAATAAAACTGAACATGAACAGTGTATTTTCCACAAACCTTTTGATTTTAAAAACGAACACATTTCTGTTCTTATTTTCTTCACTTTCTGCAACATGAGAAGTTTTCCTCCCTCAGACCAGTTTGTGTGTCATTGAAAAACCATTAAAACAGAAAAAGTAAAAAACATTTAAATGTAAAATCATTTTCAAGTGTGTTCTTAAATAAAATCTCTCTTCAGTGTCTCCGGTCGATTCTCCTTCATTTCGACGGGAATCTTTTAAAATATTTTACATTTTCTGAAAAAGTAAAACAAAAAGAAAAACATCATCAGATGGAAGAAACTACAAATGAGATTAAAGGAATATTATCGATATAACTGGTGAGTTTTGAACAGAGGACACAGAAACATGATGGGTTTGAGTGACAGCTGTCTACCTGCAGCCACTGGGTCCAGACTGGTGAGATGACTGATCATAGTGGTCGATGAGGAAGCTTTCAACTGGTCACCTGACAAGAAGATCAGAAACATCCTTCAGTCCATTAGACAACTTTTAATTAAAGTGTTGTGTGGATCTGTGACAACATGTTGTTCTATAGAACTTGATGTGATTGTGTGAATGTGGAAATTTGTTTTTTTGAGCTTTATATAAAAAAGGAAATTGGGATTAATGTGTTTGTGAGGTGAAAGTTACTTTTCTGTTTTAAATGATTGTAAATTCACAGAATAATGAATCAAATGAACAAAAAAGTCATGAAAAATGTATAAATTGATGATAGAAATAACACAGTACATGTGTTTATACAGTGACACTGTGGGGACCGGTCTTCCTTATGGGACAGAGTTTGAGAGTAAATCTCCAGGAAATAAATGTTATTCAAAGTGAACAAGCTGCAGTTATATCACATGATGAATAATGATGTCACACTTTTCAAAACACACAAACTCCTCCTTCGTCCCACAGCTCAGCTTGAAGAAATGGGAGGAGTTTACCTGAGAAGGGGGAGGAGTTTACCTGAGAAGTGGAATTTCTCCTTGGTTCTGGCTTTGAATGACGGTTTGGTTTTCCTGGACCGACCCGGTGCGTTGGACGGGCCGGACTCGTTGCTGGTCGGATCCACCTCCACCTGCCGGTGCCGACGCGACTTGGACGCCTGAGATCACAAATACAAAATCACACACACACAAACACACAAGTTTTTAAACAGGAAGTTAAAGAGCATCTTCACCAACTGTTCAACTTTAAAGAAAACGTGAATAGAAGAAATAAAAGCAAACCTCGGCGGCCTCTCCGTAAGCTTTCGATTTGATGGAGGCGATGAGGCCGGCTCTGTTGGAGCACTGTGGACACACAACAGGAAGTCACACAACAGCACCGCTCTCTGTTGTGGTTATTATCACAACTTACAAAAAGGCAGAAGAAAAACAGTGAGGTTTGAAAGTTATGTACGATCTAGTTCCAATTATGATGACGTGTAAAAAAGCAACTGAATCTGTAAATTAACACACACACGTGAAGAATCCTGACACACAAAGAGAGTTTTACGACACACAGAGGACAACAAATATACTTGAATCAAACTTTAAGTGATATCTTGAGTTCAGTAAAGTTTAAAGTCGTGTCCGTCACCTCCTGCTGAGACGAGGTTCCCTCCCCACAGTCTTCATCCAGGTCTGTTTCATCCTGACGCCACCAGAGGGCATCGGGGGGGAACAGAGAGAAACAGGTTTTCTACAGGTTCATGGTCACAAAGATGAAGATTCATCAAAGAGGAAGTTTAAAAATAGATCTACGGTGGCCTCAGAGGTTCATGAGGAAGACATTGCTTTTACCTCAAAATCACTTTTCTTATTCCTGCTGCTACGACTGTTATTGATGTTTTCACACTTTCTCTTTACATGATTATATATTTTTACACTCATATTTATTTCTTCTTGACTGGAGAGAGAAGCCTTCCACAGTTTTATTGTGTAGCACTGAAGTTTGCTGATCTGCTCCTCATTGGAACTTGTTAGATTCAAACACTCGGTTTCATTTGAGGAGAACCCTGAGGAGGTTCTCACCTTGTTCTGCTGCCACTTGTGGAAATCCAGGACCGAGCCGCGCAGCTGAGGGACGAAGCTTCTGTGGATCATGTTCACGGACTTTTCCGACGGCAAAGAGACGGACGTCTTCATCTTCTCGTAGAGCTCGTGGATGTTGGACAGCTCCTGCAGAAGAGACACAAGGATTCATCAGTTTACCTGTTCCTCCGAGTTGAAGCTGGAATCGAGCGTCTCTCCTCTCTCACCTCCAGCAGGTCTCCGTTGATCAGCTCCTGAGGACGAGACGCTCGCTCAACGAACTCCTCGGACAAGTCCGACTTCTCCGTCTTCCTCTTCTTCTTGTAGGCGAGCTGGGACGAGAGGGAGAGGAGGAAGGGGGGGATGAAGACAGAGGAAGGAGAGAAAACAAACACTCGACTGAAGGCGGGCGGCTCACCAGCGTTGGCATGGCGGTGAAGTGGAACGCCTTGAGGAACCTCAGCTGCCGCAGGATGTAGACGGCGTCCAGGTGCTGAGCGTCCGCCGCGTCTTTCTCAAACTTCTTCACCTCGTCCCAGTCCTTCAGCGCCACGCGGATCTGCAGCCAGAAGAACTTCATGGTTCACTGTGTTTCAGGTTCGACCTCATTCATCTAAAGCTCCGGTGGACGGAGAGGTGCTGACCTGCTCCGGGGGCGAGGCGGTCTGACACCGGTACAGACTGTAGAGCAGGTACAGACCCCCGACCCGGATCTGGAAGGTGAGCGGCGGCAGGAAGTAGCTGTAGGCCAGATCCAGAACCCGCCGGCTGAACGCTCGCTTCTCGTGCTTCACGGCGCCGCTGCACAAGAGAGAAACCACACGGGTTCGATACCCACAAACCGGATTGAACCAGAGGAAACACTCTCACGTCCGGCCCGGAGGTTCACAATGTCATATAAAATATCATTTATATTGACAATTAATATTGATAAGTGGCTATTAGACAAATATAAGTTGTGATGTTTTGTGTTAAACTTACTAGAAAATGTGTGTGAAGTTCGATTCCCTCCAGATTTCAGAGAAAACCTGGAATCGGACGGACTCAGTTTTCTGGAATCGGCCGAGCAGCGACTCACAATCTGACTTCAGCTGCTTCCTGTAGGGGTCCGTCTCCCCTGAGAGACACAACACAGACACACACACAGGTCACAAGTTAATCCATCTCCCCTGAGAGACACAACACAGACACACACAGGTCACAAGTGGATCCTACACAACCTAAGAGAACACAACACAGACACACACAGGTCACAAGTGGATCCTACACAACCTGAGAGAACACAACACAGACACACACAGGTCACAAGTGGATCCTACACAACCTGAGAGAACACAACACAGACACACACAGGTCACAAGTGGATCCTACACAACCTGAGAGAACACAACACAGACACACACAGGTCACAAGTGAATCCTACACAGCCTGAGAGAACACAACACAGACACACACAGGTCACAAGTGAATCCTACACAGTCTGAGAGAACACAACACAGACACACACAGGTCACAAGTGGATCCTACACAACCTCACAGACTGTTAAAATAACACAGACACACAAACCCACCACGTTTTGAACGTATCATTGTGAAAACGTGCTACTCTGGAGCCGGTGAACGTAAATAGACGTAAACACAACGAGCGTCGCACTTGTAATGCGTCATCGACAGCGTTAATGATGCCTTCAAGGACCGTAGTTATTACGCCGTGGACACCTGACAGTAAATAATGAGTTTAAAATGAAATGATATTTAATATCATATCATTTTAATTAATGATGTCACTCTTTCATGTTTTGATGTTACACAGCTCTATGTGTATTAATTTAATTTGTTTCCGACCCCCTGAACGTGATTTTCTCCGTGTGACATCCTGCTCATTATTTCCCTTATATTTACTTTTCTTGCTTTGCTGTCAAAGCAGGCTGCTATATAAGGTTTATTATTATTATTATTACTTTCATTATTATACTTAAAAGAAAACAGACGAGTTAAGAAAATGTCCTTTTATACGTGTATCAAATTTCCGACTTGAGCAGGTGTAAGTGAACGCTCCACCCGGATGTACCTGATGACGTCTTGCGGAAGTAAACAAAGCTCGGCTGACGTGGAGGAGGCTAACCGGATGAACCGGATCTGAATCAGTGGTACAGAACCGTGGGGTCGATTCCGCGTCTGTCCCATTTAACGTCTGTCCGGTTGTGTCGGTGTCTCCGGCTCCAGCGGAACTAGTCCCCGTGTGCTAAGCCTCCCTGCGCGGTTAAGATGGCGGCGGCGGACGACGCCAGCCGGCCGTTCGCCGGCCTGTCAGACGTGTCCATCTCGGGGGACATCTCGGTGGAGGGGGACATCTCCGTCCCCGTCGGCTCCTCCAGGAGGGACGACGAGTACTCGACGCTGGACGAGCCGGTGAAGGAGACCATCCTGCGGGACCTGCGGGCGGTGGGCAACAAGTTCATCCACGTCCTGTACCCGAAGCGGAGCTCGGCCCTGCTGCGGGACTGGGACCTGTGGGGCCCGCTGCTGCTCTGCGTCACCCTGGCGCTGCTGCTGCAGGGGGGGGCGGCCGACTCCGACGACCAGGGGGGGCCGCAGTTCGCTGAGGTGCGGGACCCGTCTCTTGTCCACATGGGTCTGGGTGCAGGTTCATGTGTGTGTGTGTGGGGGGGGGGGGGGGGGGGGCGTGCACGAACAAGTGGTTCTCAACTTCATTTTCCTTCAAACCATCGAACTACTGGGGTTGTAAGCCTCTGCAAACCAGTTTAACCAGTGCAGTTTCAATCTAGATTTGTGTTTTCCAGATTCACGAAGTCAGTGTGACCTTTGACCTCTGGAGTCTAATCAGCTCATCTGTCTAATGAGCATTTGTACTAAATCTAGAAAGATTCTCACCGGGCGTGATTTAGATCTGTTCACAAGAGAGTTACCTACAACCCCAAAATACACGTGATCATAAAGTGAAGTCTTGCTGGGGTCAGAGACCCTCAGAGTCCGGTCCCTCAGAATCCGGGGCCCTCAGAGTCCGGTCCCTGAGAGTCTGGTCCCTGAGAGTCCGGTCCCTCAGAGTCCGGTCCCTGAGAGTCCAGACCCCCTGAAGCCCAGGTTCAGGTCTGAAGACGGAGCTGAACTCAGGGTGAAGGACTGAAGGTTCTGACGTCACTGCTCCTTCGACCCGACTCGTGATCAGCAGCATAAACATATGATTCTGTTAAATATCAGGGTTATGAATAACGCAGCTGACTCCATGTTCTCATGTTGTGATGTTCTCCCGTGTCCAGGTCTTCGTCATCATCTGGTTCGGCTCCATCATCATCACCCTGAACTCCAAGCTGCTGGGCGGCACCATCTCCTTCTTCCAGAGCCTGTGCGTGCTGGGCTACTGCATCATGCCTCTGACCGTGGCCATGGCCGTGTGCCGCATCGTGCTGATCGGCGGCTCGGGGACCGTGAGCTTCGCCGTGCGGCTGGTGGTGGTGACGGCCTCCTTCGGCTGGTCCACCTTCGCCTCCACGGCCTTCCTCGGCGACAGCCAGCCGGCCAACCGCAAGGCGCTGGTGGTGTACCCGGTGTTCCTCTTCTACTTCGTGATCGGGTGGATGATCCTGACCTTCTCGCCCTCGCAGTAGAGGAGGAGGAGGAAGACGAAGACGAACACTCGGATCTGAACTGACGTGACGTGTTCCTGATCTCCAGCTTTTTGACTCATGGGACATTAGAGGAATTCCTTGGGAAGCAGCGGGGGGGGGTTTATGCTGAGTCACCGCCGCGCTGCAGACAGAGTTTGAAAAAGCTGATGAAAATGTTCAGATTCTTCCAGTTTGTCTCCTAGAGCTGTGTAGAATTTAAAAAAAGGTCCATAAGCTTGTATATAGAAATGCTTTATGAATGTTAGAGTTCCAGAGCAACCTTCATTTGTCTCCTCCCCTCGGTCGCTCTGGGGCTCTGACACTTTGACGCAGCTCTCGTCTCATTTCGCTCTTTTGCATTTTTGTTGAAGTTTTTTCTTAGGGATGATTTTTCTTTTCGTGAGACGACAGATGACGTCTCAAATGTCTCGACCTTCACGATGTCTGTCTCTACGTCCCCTCGCAGACTGTTGGTGAGCGGACGTGTTCACACGCTGAGGGAACCTCTGGGCTGTGATAGGTCGATTAACCTGCCCGTCGATCGTTAACCTTTGACCCCTGCTCAGTTTCAGAGAACCTGTCATTTCTCTTCTTAAATTACTAACACTGTCTGGTCATGTATTTTAATTTATGGGTATTAATTTTCATCAAAGAAAAATGATTAAAATACATTTGATTTGCAGTGATTGAATGTTTTTTTATTTTTCAGGCTCAGCTCTCGGACTAAATCAGACATTTTACTTTCTGTATGAATTAACGTACAAATGCAACTCGTTTAAATAAAAAAACACTGATTTAACAGAATTAATAAATCATTCAGAGTGCATCAATCATTCTGTGGCAGCAACATTCCTGTTATTAGGGCCCGAGCACCTACAGTGGGAGGCCCTATGGTATGTCGAAGGATTTTTATTCATCTTTTTTCAGGGACTCAACATTCTAAACTTCTTACCAAAGTTTGCAGGAAATTCAAAATCCCCAAAAGTAACTGTATTCTAGAGTAATTTAAAATAGGCGTGGCAAAATGGCTCAACAGCGCCACCTAAGGAAAAGCCTCAGTTAGCTTTCACCGATCTTCACAAAAATCATTCACATATTGTAAACAAAGACAAATATACATGAATGTGAAATTAATACAAATTTAATTAATCTATTCTCAAAAACATAACAATTTAGGAAGATACACAGATTGATTGATAGAGAGAACGATAGAAGATATAAATAATGGTAATTATGGTAATAATCATTAATATTCTGGTCAGATCACATTAGCTCAAGCTGAGCAGCACAACACTGCCACCTAGTGGACAAAAGTGCAATCAATCTATATCTATATATATATATATATATATAGTATATATATATATTATTTTTCCTTTTTTTTCAGGAACAGCACAATAACATTTCGTTTTTTTTGTGGAACTGATGTATACAGTTCACTTTAATATTATTAGTATTCGACATGTATACATATATAATGTTATTATAATATGAAAGCTGTTTATTATAACTCGGTTGAATATATGTTGTGTCATTTATATGTTTGTTTAATTTGTCTAAAAGTGAACATTATGTAAGATTTCTTTTTTATAAACTTGACAACAACATTTGACGTCATCACGGCGCGACAGCTTCTGCCCAGTCGGCTCGTGCATGTAAACATCGGGACCTTGAACAGCTGATCGCCGCGTTGGGTTTGAATCTTGATTTACGGTTTGAACCTCGATCCTGAGGAGGTGCGACCTCCTGCTGCTCCTCGGCCCCTGAGGAGGTGCGACCTCCCGCTGCTCCTCTGCCCCTGAGGAGGTGCGACCTCCCGCTGCTCCTCGGCCCCTGAGGAGGTGCGACCTCCCGCTGCTCCTCGGCCCCTGAGGAGGTGCGACCTCCCGCTGCTCCTCGGCCCCTGAGGAGGTGCGACCTCCCGCTGCTCCTCGGCCCCTGAGGAGGTGCGACCACCCGCTGCTCCTCATTCCCTGAGGAGGTGCGACCTCCCGCTGCTCCTCTGCCCCTGAGGCGGTGCGACCTCCCGCTGCTCCTCGGCCCCTGAGGAGGTGCGACCTCCTGCTGCTCCTCATTCCCTGAGGAGGTGCGACCTCCCGCTGCTCCTCTGCCCCTGAGGAGGTGCGACCTCCCGCTGCTCCTCGGCCCCTGAGGAGGTGCGACCTCCCGCTGCTGCCCGGCCCGCGGTGCCCTCAGCCCGGTCCCAGATGGAGCACCTGCCCCCGGAGGTGTGGGTTTACGTGTTCAGCTTCCTGAGCCAGGAGGAGAAGAGCACGGTCCGCCGCTGCTGCCGCTGCCTCCGGAGGCTCATCGACCACGGCTCCCTGTGGCGGGACCACACGGTGGTTCTGTCCGACCTGCGGCGCTACACCTACGGCTTCTGGGACACGCTGCGCCACCGCAAGCTCACCCGGGTGTCGGTGCGACACCTGCGGCGCAAAGAGTGGCGGCGGCTGGTCCGGTTCCTCCCGTCGCTCACCGCCATCGTGTTCGTGGACGGGGGCCGGCTGTACAGGGAGCGGTACCTGGACCACCTGGCCCGGTTCCCGGAGCTGAGGGACCTCGGGGTGCGGAACGCCGCCTGGGAGGAAGCGATGCTCGGCCGGGGCGTGAGCGAGCAGCTGCGGGAGCGACTCACGCACCTGAGCGTGTGCAACGTGCGGCTGCCATGCACGGAGCAGTTCATCAGCACCGTGTGTCACCTGGTCAACCTGCGCTACCTGCTCTTCCACCAGCAGGGGGAGGGCTACGGGCTGGACACCGTGCGCCCGGTGCCCTGCGGGGTTTTCCACCGGCTGCTGCGGAACCTCAGCAAGCTGCGGCACCTGTCGTGGGGGATGAGGGGGGAGCCTCCGGAGCCGCTGCCCGACGATTACCTGAGTCCCCTTGAGCCAGGTACAGCTGGCACCTGTCGGCCCCGCTCCTTACCTAGCTGATTGATTGGTTCCCTTTGCAATCAATCAATCAATTAATCAATTACTTACCTTAACTCCAGCCAAAGACCTGTCAATCAATCAATTCATCGATTACTTACCTGATTTATTTCTTCCAGACCTACAAATAAAAACTCTTTCAATCAATCCACCTTTTAATTTAAAGTTTAGCAGGTCTGGTTCCAAAGACCTGTCAATCAATCAATCCAATTAATAAGAACAGCCTATATTCACACATCAGTTTGTCTCTTAGAGTGGAACTACACGTTTTACCTTTATAACCGGGGAAATAACACCAGAGTCACATGTGAGGATCCCAGGACACACACAGGTTCTGATGGAACTGAACACAACAACACAACAGGAGTTACTACATGAGAAGAACCAGTTTGTATCATCATGTTTAAAAGGTCAGGAGTTAGTGAGGGTAGAAGATGTGAGGAGACATCTTGTGATCTTAGTCCCCGATCAGGATCCACCATCTTGATCCACGACTCGCCAACAAACAGAGCAGTTATAGAACCTTTCAAAATGCCCGTTGCAAAGTTCACATCCCCACTGTTTTAATTAAAGCACTAAAAAAACTCCACACAGTTGTTAAACAAACCTCTTCGTCCTCTTCGTCCTCTTCTTCCTCTTCTTCCTCCTCTTGGGTCTGACAGGAACGAGCCGGTATGGCGGCCCGGCGCTCACCAGTCTGGAGCTGGTGGATTACCCAGAAACCCTCCTGCCAGAGAACGCCCTGAGGAGCCTGACCTCGCTCCGGTCGCTGACGGTTCGCTACCGGTACATCAGAGAGGGGATCCAGTGCCGCCTGACCTCCTGGCTCAGTCCACTGCAGCAGCTGGAGACTCTGAAGATCATCGGTGGGTTTGAGTCTGATTGACAGCTGTGATCATCCTTCTACCAACTAATGTGTGATTGTTCTGTTATTATTTTCTTATTCTGTGGTGCAGGGACCAGAACCAGGATTTCTCTCTCTGTGTTTGTTCTGCAGAACTTTGATTTGACAGTTTTGTGTGTTGTCGTGTCAGGTGGTAATTCTCTCGCCACATATACGACCACCATCCCGTCCAGCGTGACCAGGCTGATGCTGCGTGTGGCCATCACTCTGAAGGACATGGACTCCATCGCTCCGAAGGTGCCGGCGCTCGAGCACCTGGACATCGAGCAGAACCGGTCCAGCGGCAGCCTCTGCAGACGGATCCCCATGTTGTTCCCTCAGCTGCGGACGCTCCGGATACGGTGAGTTTCACAGGATCCGGCCAGCCGACCGCTCAGAGGACAGATTGTTGTTTGATCTTGTTTTCTTGCTTCTTGTGTTCTCAGGTTCTTCCGCCGAGAACCAGAGAAAGACCTGCTGAGCCTCCACCGGCTGCGACACCTGGTGCAGCTGGAGCTGCTGGTGGAGCGCTCCTACATCCTCAGAGACTACCTGAACGGTCACCCCTGGCCCAGCCCCTGCGTGCAGGAGCTGATCGACCAGCTGCGCGAGCTGTCGGAGAACCGGATCACCGTGATCACCACCATGCGCCAGAGGAACCCTCTACGAGAGTGTGACTGTGTGTGGGAGGGGGACTGAGGAGCAGGAGGGAAAACTGGGAAATCAGTTTTTATTCTCCTGAAGCGAGAGGAGGACGGAGTCGGGGACGAAGGAGTCGGTCTGTCGATGAGGACAGACGGGGGGGCCTGTTTTCTTCTGAAGGAAAAGGTTTGAAGACGAATGAGACTTAATGAAAGTCGTCAGATGTTAGAATCATGTGATAATCAATGGAACTGAAGATTAGAGCAAACCTGGGCCTCAAAACATCATGAAATGAAGCCCTCTGGGGATTAATGAGATCTGGGCAAACCAGCAAAGTGAAGTTTGATCGAGGAGGAGATCCAGAGAACGGAGGGACGACTCAGACCAGCAGGAACCAAACGAGGCCGGGAGCCGGGACTGGGTTTTCTAATTGGTTCCACAACAGATCCAGTTGTTAGCAAACTAACCAACATTCATTTAGCTCCATCAGTTCATCATCAACGTGTGAATAATCAGGTGTTAAAGTCAGCTGCTGTTTCAGTCTGATCTGAATCATCATTTCAGCGGATCACAGCCTTATTGTGCGTCATAAATATTATGTGTTGATGCAGCTTCATCAGTATTTGTCACAATTATATGAACTAATTATTTCCTTTGGTGAATAAATGCACTATCATAGTTACATCATGTTGTTTCTCAAAGTAAAGCCCAGATCAGAACAAACACAGAAACACAAAGTCTAAAGTTAAACTTAAATGACTCATTCAATCATTTAATTTAATTCATTTCAATCCAACTACTTTATTCTATCATGTCACATGATGTTGTTTTCAGAAGCATCCAATGTTTGTGTTGTGTGAGATGTCATTTCTATTTTTTTCTTATTTTATCACAATTTACAGAAAGAATGAATATTTATTGTATAATTTCATTGGTCCGTTTATCATGTCACAACATTAAGTAGAACTGTGTGTATGCTGAAAATAAAATATATAAATATGATATAATATTGTGTATTATTTACATGTGCAGTTATTCTTAAATTCTGTTATTTATTTAGCACAAGGAAAGGAATCTTTATTTCTGTTTGAACTTTGTCAGTTTCACGTTAAACTGAACATCTTCCATATGACCAGAGAAATGTTTGTTTATAAAAGGGACTCAGATCATGAAGGTATTATGGTGTTTGATTAAATTAAATACTGTGACAAAACAATAAAATACACATTTTATTTAACAAAAAATAGTTATTTAATATCAAGATTTAGACTCAACTGTACAGTATAATCATTAACAAAAATATATGAAGTCCATTTAACGGATTCAAAAACATGGAGTCGAGCTGAAGAGTCACCTGATGATTCACGTAGCGGTCATGTGATGTAAACAGGAAGCAGATGATCTACTGACAGGTCATCAGCAGCAGAGGGAACTAAACTCACTAAAGTCTTTGTTTAAGGTGTAAACTTATTTAAGGTGAAGTGTCTGAAAACCGTGTTAATGTGGACGAATACAAATCAGAGAATACTAACAACTTTTCGTTGTTTTCTCACGTGTGAACGTCTCAAACGTCTCAATCGTCTCTTTTTAATCATCTTAATTGTTCTTCAGAAGCAGAAAAGCACAAAAAGTCTCCTGTCATGTAACTGACGTGTAGATCTGTCTACTCTAGATCTCTGGGGGGGATTTGTTTTCATCTATATCTATATCTATCTTTATATTTATGGAACTGATGATCTGAAAAACGATCCAATCTGTGACTAATGATGTGATCTGATCTGTGGTGAGAACAGGTGAGAGACTCGGACCTTCAGATTCAGATCAGTGGACGTCCTCCTGTCCTCCTGTCCGTCTGTCCCTCAGAACTCCAGCAGGACCGTCAGCGGCTCGGCACAGCTCAGCACCATCTCTTGTTTCTGGCCGTAGACTCCCTGCTCCACCTTCACCCCCGCCCTGGTGCACTTCACTGAGCCCTGCAGCAGCTCCCTGCAGGTGGACACCAGGTTGGAGAAGAGCTGGGCGCCCCACCACGGCTCGCACCCGCCCTTGAACTGCATCTTCCTCTTGGGCACGGGCTCGCCCAGCAGGGAGTCCTGGGGGACCAACAAAACGCTCCCGGGAAGCTCGAGCACCGAGGCCCAGTGCCGGGTGTCCTTCCGGAACAGTTTGGTGGTCATCAGAGTGTTGGCTGTCGAGAGGGAAACACAAACAAAACTGAGTCCACAGAGATTTTGAATTCAATAACTCATTTTTATTTTATTGAGACATTTTCCTGCTGAGACAGAAATCGGGAAATGTTTTTATCAAGTGCAGCTTGAACAATGAAAGTAGCTAATTGAATTTCTGGCTTTACTTATATTAATAATCCTTCGTTTAAAATGTTGTTTGCTCGCCTGCGAACATGAAACAACTTCTCACCTATTTCATCCGTGATGTTTTCCGTGGCTTCACGGGAGAAGCAGACGTACACAACCATTCCCTCCTGGATCTGAGGACCGAGAAGTGAAGTCACAACCTGAAGTCATATCCCGATGTTTACACGATTATATTATTCTATCATTTCTGTATTTTCTATCCGCTCCATGGACGCTTGGTTTTCACCCCTCGTCCATTTGTTTTCTATTCGTTGGTTTGTTGTAAAAATGAATGAACAGATTTCTGCTCGACTTGTTGAGACGTGGGTTGAGAACTGAGAACTGAAGGAGCAGAGGAACCCACCTCGGCCCACTGAGCCTCGGCCCCGTCCAGAGCAGGTCGGATCTTCACCTTGGCCTGGCTGCACTGCTGGATGACGGTCCGGGCCTGGAGCGTCCTGGGCCCCCGGCAGAGGGCGGGGCTGCTCCTACACACACACACACACACACACACACACACACACACACACACACACACACACACACACACACACACACACACACACACACACACACACACACACACACACACACACACACACACACACACACACACACACACACACACAGTCAGTACATCTGCAGTGATACAAATACTACAACTACTACTAATACTATCTGAACACATTGATTAACTAAGTGGTTTCAAAGGAAGAGAGCCTAACTTTCATTTTACAGAAGAAAAGGACAGATGTCCATGGAATTTACATAAAAATAATTATTTTCTAAATTCAGGCTCTTTGTATTTGTTGGTTTATTTATTTAATCGTTATTAATAATAAAGTTTATGGGTAAAATTTTAAACCTCAATTAATTTCTTTGTCATAAAGGTTTGATAATAATTGATATGTTTCTATATCAGCTGATAGATCGGTATCAGGAATCTTTAGCTCCCTAACATCGGCGTTCATTCAGATCCTTCTCGGCTGCTCTGTGGGTTCTGGGGTCTCACCTGTCGGCCTCAGCAGGTTTGGCTGCCTGATCCGGTGCAGAGCCGGCGATGGTGAAGACGGGCCAGGGTTTGGTGCTCGGGGCCACCACCGGCTCCAGGCCACAGCTGGACGCCCTGTTAGCCGGGGACTCTTCCTCCGGGTCCCTGCTCCTCCTCTTCAGCGGGCGCTGCACGCCGCCCTCGTTCTGGGTTTCCGTCGCTGTTTGTGATTGGCTGTCGGGACTTACAGGTTGAGTGTGATTGGCTGCTGCTTGTGGAAGTTGGGGTTCTGTGGGCCCGTCAGGTGGAGGCAGCTCTCTGACGTAGTGATGTGTTCGGGCGCTGCCCCGAGAGTCTCGTGCTCCGGGTCCCATCTGCTCCTCGGGAGGATCCAGGACGCCGCCTTGACCCTCGGGGTGAGAGTCTGTCTCCCATTGGACGTCAGCCTGCTTCCCTCTCTGATTGGACCGGACTCTGGTCCCGGGCTTGAGGATGATGGGAATTCTGCGCTGAGGGTTGATGGGAGCTGCAGGCCGGGGGGGCTCATCCTACGAGGAAGACGAGGGACAGGAAGTGAGAGATTGTGAGATGACGGCGTATTCACGGTGTAGCAGAAGCATTTAAAGTCATTTTAAAATATAATATAGTAATAAATGTTAAGGAATCAAACTTTATCTATTGACATTATAATTGACCTTTAACCACTTTAATCTAATCAGATCATCAGTGAGTCCAAGTGAACTGTTTTACTCTGAACACTTTTCACAAACTGTTTCTCATCCAACATGTTGATTGTGTTTGTTCTGCTGAATGAAGCTGGGAGTCCCACCTCTGTGTTGTCTGGTTCCTGCATCTCTTCATCCCCAACGCTCCCACCACCACCACCACCACCATCATCATCATCATCTTCTTCTTCTTCTTCTTCTTCTGCATCATCCGTCTCACTGTCAACACACAGAGACGGAGAGACTCAGACCCTTTGAGTTCTACTACTACGTATTTTAAACCATGTGTCGCTGCTGTTATACATAAAACACCTGAGTTACTGTTACTATGAGATATTTATAAGTGTTACAGTTGTTGTCACTGCTGTTATTATTGATATCTATAATTCTAATGCTCCTCTTACTTCTATTTAAATACTTTTATTGTCATTCAAGCTACAGGCCACACAAGTTGTATCCGACTCACAATACAACAGACTGAGAGACAAATACTAAGAATGAATAAATACATTAACTTTAAAAGGTAAAGTATTGTGCACATGAGAAAAGTGAAAGTTCCTCGAGTTATGACTTTGTGAGTGGAGCCTTTTTACCTGAAGCTCCACTTTGTGAGATGTTATAAGTTAGATGGACACAGTGATGTACCTGCTGGCGTCTCGGTGAAGCTGAGGTGATGTGTGCGTCTGCAGCGAGGACTCGGATCCCCCCCCCCCCGCCGCCTGCTTCTCCGGCTTCTTCCTCGTCGTCCGGCTGCACTCGGAGCAGCTGCTGATCCACTGCACCACGTCGGGCTTCATGGTTTTCCAGAAGAATCTGTCGGAGGTGAAGAGCGTTAATCTATTCAAATAAGTGTCTGTTGTCAGTGTTGTGCGTCGGTGTCTCTGTGGATCAACGTCTCGTTCCCACGTGACCACAGGTTCCTCTCTCACCTCTCGTTGAGCAGCCGGAGACACTTGTTGGTGTCGAGGTGGTTCAGCTCGTTGTGATAATCCTTCAGGGCGACTTCCACCTGCTGCTGGCTCCTCAGGACCAGACGCACCCGCTCCCCCTTCACCATGTGGAGCTCAGCGTCTGGATGGACAACACCTGGATCTGTTCAAAAGTCCAACCCACTGTCTAACACTGCCCCTGAGCAAGGCACCTTACTCCCCCAACACCTGCTCCCCGGGCGCTGTGCATGGCTGCCCACTGCTCTGTGTGTCCTGCTGTGTTCACCAGATGGGTCAAAAGCAGAGGACACATTTCCCCCATTTGCATGTAGTGTGTCTGTGCATGTGTGTGTATCTTGTATCTTTTCAGCACAGGGAGTTTGTGTTGTTGTGCAAACCTCATCACATGTAACACACATGTTGTGTATGTTGGTTAGAGACGGGGGGGATTTCTCGTGGGCTCAAACCTTTGATGACGAACTTCTTGCAGAATCTCCTGAAGGTGTTTTTCTCCACGTAGCTCAGACCCGGAGGATAGATGCGTTGACGGAGGTAGAGCTCCACAGCATCGTACTTGGCAAATAAGGGCTGTTCACACATGGAGAGGGAATTAACAGCACACACACGACTCGACGGTGGAAGAAACAAGCCTCAGATCACACAGGAAACACCAACTGCTGCGTCTTACTGCCGAGCTGCTGTGGACCAGCCGCGTGGGGACGGCGTCCGGACGGAGGACGACTTTGTCTCCCGTGCGGTCGAAGCAGTCCTCGGTGAAATGGGTGGAGCAAATTGACGAGCCGAGCCGGGGGTGCCAGTTGGCCCGGCCGACCGCCTTCAGCCACTGAGCGAGCAGGGGGGGGTCGTGAAGAGGAAACCTAGAGAAAATAAAAGTAGACTTTAAATAACTGTTTGTCAAAGATGGTCGTTCTTCTCACGGTGATGCTTGTTCAAGAGTTTCTGATCAGTTTGGTTTGAATTAGTTATTTGATGATATAAAAACAATGATTTTAACTCAGTAAGCTAGTGAGTGAAAGGCCCAATCAGCAAGAGCTGCTGAGGCTGGTTTGTCATTGTTTCCAAACATCTCTGTTTCTGTTTGTCCAGATTTAAAACGCAGCCCCCGGAGTTTTCAAACTAAAACAGGACCAGCAGCGTTTACACATGACTTCATACAAATGAAATTCAACCGATTCATTGCTGCTGTCCAGCTCTGTTCTCCTCTCATGCTGCACGATGACCAGGAGACATGGACTCGTACTTGTGGAAGGCGAGGCCCAGGCCCCTCTCCACCGGCCCACAGCAGTGGTTGCAGCTGTGGACGCTGCAGCGGAGCCACTTCCTCTTGGTTCTGTTGAGGCAGGTGTGGCAGCTGGAGATCCAGGAGGCCAGGTCCCGGGTCAAGCTGCTCCAGTAGAAGTGCTTGGTGATCTCCTGCTGGCAGATGCCATGACCGTAGTGACCCTGGTTGTCGTGGAACTGCTGCAGGATGGTGTTCACCTGGGATCCAAAGACAGATTTGAAGATAACAGAAGAGCAGAGAACTTGGATTTAATCGATTTCTATCATCGTTTCTCCTGCAGTGTGCAGACAGACACTGAGCAGCTCCACTCGGTTGAAGATGCAGGTGAAAGGTGATTCCTGATCCAGTGTAGTTACCTCCTCTCGGCTGCGTGGCACTCTGAGCGGTGGAGAGACCCGGGTGAACATCAGCACTCCATCTGAAACAACAGACACATGATTCTACCTCATTCCCCAGGACACTTCACCTCAGTGAGAAACTTCAGTCTGAGTCACAGAGAGTAGATTCACCTATAAGTCCAAAGCGCTTGGCCATCCTCTTCAGAGCACCTCTGCTCTTCTTGCTCTGCATGGGAACGACCCTGTGGCTCAGATACCTGCAGAGACGACTGGGTGAACAACATGTAACGGGTCTGACGTGGATCATGTGATCAGTGGATCTCGTGTCTACCTGGCGATCTGGTTGTATGTGGAGAAGCTCTGCTCGATGATGGTCTTTCTCCTCTTTTCCTCTCTCACTGGCAGGAACTCCCTGGGGTCGGCAGCAGGAGCAGGGAGGCAGTACTGGTGTTCCTGCAGCTGCACTGGTATTTCAGAGCGATGGCAGACTGGTGCCGACGGGTCTGTGGTGTCTGCAGCCGCAGCAGCTGAAGAGAGGAGGTCCTCCAGGGAGTTGGAACACAGGAAGTCTTCATCTGAAGGGACAGGAACCTGAAAGACGAGGAGGATCATCGGATCAGAGCCAAACTCTCCACACCTGAGGACTCCTGCCGAGCTAAAGCCTCCTTATCTGCTCTGGATGCAAAGTCATTTTAATTCTGCACATAAATACGTAAATATGATCAAACTGAAAAAGCAGAATCAGTTTCTCAAAATCCAGAAGACGTGTTTCTATTTTTCTCTGGAGCTGAAATCTTCAACCTGCAGGCTGATGTTCACTTGATTCGTTTTATTTCCAGACATAAAAAGGTCTCAGCAAATAAAATCAATAGTTCACAGACAGCGGTGAGTCCTTTATGGTGGAGGGGACATTTGTGATAAATCATTGTTTCACTGAGCTGTAACTTCAAGGAATTTAAGGAACATCAAGCTGACTGAACATCTGGGATCTGCTTCACCTCGTCTTCCTCGGCTGTCGCGGTGATGATGGTCGGCACAGCGTCAGGAGAGAGAGTCAGCTGACCGTCCTCGCTCAGCGTGAAGCAGGACGACTCAAAGTGCCGGGAGCAGAGGAAGGAGTTGGAGCGCAGCGAGCCTTCGTCCCTCTGAGCCACCATCAGCCAGCCCCCCCGCTGCTCCGCCTCCTTCGGGAACCTGAGGGACGGAGGGAGGAAGAAACTGGAGGTGAAGCCAAACCAGAGGAACGTCTGCCTGCGGAGAACCACAGGGTTCCCTCCTCGGTCCCATTTGATTCCCTCCAGCAGGGAGGTTGTGTTGCCTCCCCTGTTTGTTTGTTTGTTTGTTTGTTTGTAAGCATGATAACACAATAACAACACAATGGATTGCCATGATACCAGGTGGAAGAATGTGGTACAGGTCAGGGAGGAACGTTCTACTTTACGTTCCTAAACATTGTGAGATAAAACAATTTCACTGATTTCCCTGAGAATAATTCATGGATCTTAAAACATATTTAAGGAACTGATGTCTGTGAGCGTGTAACCTTCAAGTCTGGATTTATTCATCTTCTGTTGATTGACAGAGGAACAGTCTAAGAGTGTAGATCCAGGAAGTAACTGTGAGACCAAAGAATTCCCAGTTTGTCTCCCATCACACATGGAACTGACCTGAAGAAGCTGAGATCAGCGTCCACGTAGCTGGAGGCGTCGCAGCCGTAGGCCAGACAGAACTGGACGGGCGGGTTGGCTGGTTCTGGTGGGTTCCGGCTCTGACAAGCAGGACAAGCTCTGACCCAGTTCTTCACCGCCTCCGTCACTCCCACCCAGTAATACATCAGCTGGTACAAACGAGGAGGAGGATCTGTTACAGCAGCAGTGTACGAAGCTTCCTGTCAATCACGTGATCTGATCTGAACCCACCATGATCTCCCGTACTGTGCGCTCCCGGCCCGCGTGGTTCTGGTCGTCGTGATACCGGGTCAGGATCTCCCGCACCTCCTCCTCGCTCCTCACGACCTTGAGGAGGCGGCCACGGTAAGTTCGCCACAGGCAGCCATCTGGTGGAGAGAGGGAGGAACTACAGTCAGGAACCGGTCCCAGTCTCTCAGGGTTTCTATCCCTTCACCACCTAAATTATGTTTTTCTTCCCCTTGCATTGATTTGATTGACAGATGGATTAGAGGAGCCATTAAATGATTCTTTACTTTTGGAACATTGGGAGATGGGAGCTTTTCACCGTCTTCTCAGAGAAGGATTAATGAATCTTGATTTAAAAAAGTTATACATATTTATCTCTGGGTTCCAGACATCATCAATCAATAAGGATCACAGGCTGGAACCTCCTGGTTTTACTTGTGGAAGTGTCCTTGAAGACGTCTCCTCGGACACTCACCACCTGGGACGGACATCTGTCTTTTTATTGAACACATTTTTTTTTTTTAAATGGATGAAAATATAGATTTTTTTTGTCACATTTTCATTTTTAGATTTCCTGTTGTTTTAGGGGCATTAATCCATCAATGTTATTACTTGATATTTTCCTCTTAATGTTTTATTTGAACCAGGTCAAAGGTCAATGAACACCTGTCATTGCTTTGTCTTTACTTAAATTTCAACTTTCCTGTAATTTCTGTTTCTTTTACAGGAAATAAAATACAAACTGTGGATTTAAATATATTTTCATAAGGGAACTGTTGGGCCTTGGCGGAGGAAGGCACTATTCTAGTACACATTCAAATCTAGTTTAATTTGGTTAAAACAAAAAGTATAAAGACATGGAAGTTTGAAATCCATTCCTTTAAAACTCAAACATGTATCCAATGACAAATAACATTTAATATAACTTTAAGGGTCTTCTGCTTCTGTTCACATGAAATGCAGATGAATAAATGCTTGATTGTGAAGCTTGAAACATTCAAAACAGTTTCATCTGTAAGAAATGAATGACAGTCTGGTCTCTGAGGACAGGAAGTGTCTGTGTGTCTCTGAAGCACCTTTGTAGATGAAGTGTTTGCTGGCGGCTCTGATCACATTCTTGGAACTTTTAGAGGCGTCTTCAGGAAACTTTCCTTTGTGCACAAAAAGTTCCACCTTGTTTATCATGTCAAAAGACGGCATCTATAAGAGAAGAGGTGAGACACAAAGTTAGAGAGTCACACAGAGACAGAGCTGCAGCCATCGATCCATGACTCTCAAATAATAACCTGATGTTTTTGTCCGTCATCTGTGAAAGTTTATTTAATATGGTACGATTCTACATTTGGATAAAACAAGAATTTCAAAACACATTATTACCGGCTCTTGTGTCATTTTTCACTAAATAATTAAAGAAAATAATGAGCTGATGAACTGATTTAGTGAAAATAATCATTAGTTACGGCCTTAAAAAGAAATAATAACATAAGTCACTTTATTGAGTCATTATGAGTCACAGCCTATTATAATAAAATATAATGATTATTAAATAACTGTTTCATATAACAAATCATCAACTGCAGAGCTGCTATGATAAGTACAGACGCTTTGATGATTGACGAATTGTGGAAGTAATTTTTCAACCAAAGAAGAAAAAATTATCTGTTTTTAGCTGAAAATACTGTTTTTATCCCTGTTTTATAAAATAACAACTTTATATTATAAATTCGTAATAGTTTATTAAACTTTTGATATGGAGACACTATTACATATATGCTGATTTTCAATTTGAATGCAAGTAGGCTTTTGTCAGTAGTAAAGTTTAATATAAGACTTTACTTTTAACTTTAGTAGAGCGACTGATCCTATTTTTGACTATTTAAGAACAAATCATCAATCGGTTAATAAAAACAATAATTCACTATTAGACACTTTAATTCAGAAAAAAATATATTCTTTGTGATTATCGATACATTATTAATTGATTAATAATCAGTAGAGTGACTGATATGAAGTCGTTATATTGACCTTTTACAAACAAGTAATTAACTGTTCTTCTCATTAACTGATCAGTACATTAACTCTCAGGTCTAAATGTATCTTAATCTTAATCTTTATTATAACGAACAGTAATAAAAAGATAAAAACTCCATCACTGGATGTTCATGATATAAAAGTGTCAGTGAAGCAGCGGAGAGAGAAACGTTTCCACCTCAGACCATCTTGTGTCCGGTCGACACAAATCCTCGTTACACCTCCGACAACTCTCAGCCGCAGTCCTCGTTTCCGGAAGTCGATTTTCACGAAAAACACGCAAATAATCGACGTCACGTTTTTCGCTTCGTCCAAAAGTTCCGATAAATTCAGAAAAGTGGGAAAGTTCGGGTCGATTTTGAGGAAAAATGTGACGCGCGGTGCTACGCAGATTTACGCTAGCGACAGGAAACTGAGGAGCTTCCGGTGCGGGACCTTTCAAAATAATAGCTGTGAATAAAATAAAATAGGATGATAAGCAATATTAAAGCATTAAGATTTTAAAATAGGTATCAATAAGATAAAACAAGTGTAATAAGAATAATTAATAAGTGTAGGGAAATATTAAAATATAGTAAATAAGAATGGAATAAAAAACTAATACAGTGAAGTCAATGGATTGCACATGAACAAATGTAATGCACAGTAATAATTAATATACACAGTTAATACAGTTAAACCAGAGTTAAAGTGCATTTATGTTTTTTATTAAGATTGAGACCCTATTTACAAAAGCAAAACTACAGTCACAAGGTTTATTATGTGTAAAAAGTTTACATTAATGTAATTGACCAAAAGCACATTGGATCAAATATGAATTCTTCAAATATCCAGTGTTGCAGATGTTGTATCCAGCAGTGGTTGTCATCACATAATCATGATTTGAGGTCAACTTGCAGGAACAGTTGTTTCCCCTTTTTCCCAGTTGTACTCAGTTAACTGCCCTTTTAAAACGTACAGACTTTTTTCACACAAATGTAAATTGCAAAGAACCAGAGACTCAGAATATTTTTTAAAGGTAGTATTGTTTTATTTAGATTTTGATGAAACTGATAAAAACTGGAAAAGCCTTGTCATCAGTATCACTGGATTAGTTTCCACAGAGACGATACATTAGATTCCATACACTCTATAGTTTATATTTTTTTTGTTGTATCACTAATTAGTTTGTGCATATTTTGATTGTATTTGGTCAGTTTTAGTTATTGTTGCTTGTTGAATTTGTATCTTGCAATAAAACATTAGAAACATATTTTTATTATTTTAGCCTTTGGAGGAAAATGATGAACCAGAAGCTGCATTCAGGAAACTTGCTGATAACTTGACAGATAAAGAAAGTGCAGGTTGTAAAAGCTGCAGTAACCAGATCTTTCAAAATGTTCATTTCCGTTTCCTGAACCAGAGCAGAGCGCCCCCTGCAGGTTCGGAGGACTAATGACATCAACAGACATATTTTGAATCAGTCCCCAGGATCATTAATGTCGGCTTCAGCAAAGATCCATGAGCTTCACCAAATACACAACACAACAAAGTATGTAAACACACAAGGTTCCAGCTACATACACGTTAATCTGCTGCTGCCACATTGGATGCTGTTCTACTGTTGGGATTTTGCTCACATTCACACACATGATCCCTGAGGTTGGATGAAAAGGAGTCAGTTAAAGTCCGACACAGAACTGATAAGTTGTTGATGAGTCACATAAGAACCTCAGAAAATGACCCAGGCAGAAGACCAACTTCTGTTTTCTGTCAAATTATTGTTTTGGTCGATGGAGTCTGGTGGCTTCTAACACGGGGATAATCAAACACCTCCATCTCGACACATGCATCTCATAAAAGGAAAATATCATGAAATATGTTTGGTAAAACCAGAAGGATCCTTTAATTAAAGAATAATTAAGTGTGCAACTTTAAGCCCAAGAGTTCAGAACTCCATCAGGTGTGTGTACGGTCCGTTGGTGTCCAGCTTCAGCACCTGTCTGTTTCCATACGTCCCGTGTTTCACCGTCACCTCAGCTGAAGCAGCCGTCATCTCCTTCTCACACAGAGAGACAAAGGCGCCATACAGCCGCAGCCCCTCCTCTTTGCCGATGTTGTTGTGGTACTGCATGGCCCGGCCTTTGACCTTGCCGCCCAGCGTGGCCTGAGGGACGATCAGCAGGCTGCCGGGGAGCTCCAGCACCGACACCATCTTCCCCGAGTCGGACTCGCACAGCCGCAGGTTCAACAGAGTGGACACTGGACGGAGGAGGACACAATATTTATATCACACTTTGAGGGAGGAGTGAAAACATGGAGGTCAAAGGTCAGAGAGGTCACTGACCCATCTTGGGCAAGATGTCGTCTGTGGCTCCTTTGAAGAAACAGATGTAGATCACCATTCCTCTGTCGATCTGAGGGCGGGACAACAAACCACGTGTCAGTCAGAGGGTTTTCATTTTCCATCTTTACTCATGAGTCCGGTCTTTCAGTTTGAGATGTAATATTCTCACATTCAGATTGTGTAAAACAGGAAATCAAATTATAAGAGCGCATTTTGTATATTAATATGAAAATATTAAGAGTGATACTTATATGGTGGATATTGTTTATTAGTTATTTTATTTCTCACCTGGACAAACTGAGCTTGTGACTGTTCCTCTGCTGGTTTCACCTGGAGTCTGGCCTGAAGACACTGCTGCAGCACGGTGCGAGCAGCCGGAGCTGCACTGCTGCTGTCTGTCATCACTAACTCACTGTGAACCTCAACTAACCAGGTCAACTAACTGCCTTTAACTTCACTAACACACTTTAAACTTTAACTAACCAGGTCACCTTAACTAACACACTGTTCACCTCAACTAACCAGGTGAACTATCAGGACTTAAAATAACCTTAACTAACAGACTGTTAACCTGAACATTACGACTTCAATCCTCCTGACGAACAGAAACGATCCACTGAATGAAAAAGGAAAACATGCATCCACTTCCGCATTGAAGTCACTTTCTTCTTTTCTGGGAAGTTGCAAACAATGAATTAACTCACTACCGCCTCCACCTGGTGAGGAGCAGAACATCTACTTGCAGTAAAAGAATGTTTTTGTAATTCTGAAAACATTATTTATAAAGTAGCTCTGGAGCGTTTACGAGCACTGAGTTAGCTCCTCAATAGTTAGTAAGTTATTAATTCAAATCTTTCCAAACAGGTTTCTAAGTTTGTCATGATGAAGTAAATCTCCAACAATATGAAGTGTGATGCAGGTGTTTGTAATTTTTTTCTCCATTTTATTGTCATTTGTTTTCCCCCGACTGGAACTTTTAATGGTGAAGTTTAAATATATCAGACATTCACTCATGTACATCATAATTATATATAGTCAATAATACTTTAAACTATTTAGAAAACCAACAGACAGACTTTGGTTCACGTAGTTTTATTAAATATCATCACATAATTACATGAATCATATTTCTTCACACAAACTGTAGCTTTAGATTTTACATCATGTGCGTTTCTGTGTGTGTCTACATGGTTATTGTGCGTCATGCAGCCTCTAACATTCAGGTTCACAGTTTACATCCTGTCAGTCAACCAGCTGACTGGGGCGCAGCTGTCAATCAAGTGTTGACCTCCTTAATTCTCTGGACGACAGCGGACGCCACCTTCCTGTACGCCTCCGCCTGGAGAGTATAAACACGCACAGGCACAGGCACACACACACACACACACACACACAAACACAAAGATAGTAATCACGTTTTCGTTAATCAATCATTACAGTATAGAATCAAATAGAATAGAACAGAAACCTCGGAGCTGTCTGGGGAGGAGATGACCACCGGTTGTCCTCTGTCCGACATCTCTCTGATGTTGAGGTGAAGGGGAACGTCACCTGGAGGCACAGATATAAATATCAGACGTTAAAGCACCAAACCCACCAAAGATGCTTGAAAGAAATGTTACTGAAATATAATAGTTCAGGCTGGTGATCCTCTTACCCAACAACTCGACCCCCAGAGTGATGGCGAGCTGTCGGGCCCCGTCAGAGCCGAAGATGTGAGTCTGGTGGTTACAGTTCGGACACTGGAAGACGCTCATGTTCTGAACCAGACCGAGAACCTGCAGAACCAAATCACAAACCACAGAACATTCTCAACTTCCTGTAACTTCATGGCATGGGTAAATTCAAAGAACTGTCTACATTAACACACACAGATTACCGGCACGTTAACCTTCTTGAACATCTCGGCTCCTCTGCGAGCGTCCAGCAGAGCGATGTCCTGCGGCGTCGACACGATTACAGCACCTGCACAACAACACAAACAAACAAACGAGACTTCAACCTGAGAAACTTCTGCACAATGTTGTTGAAATCTACGTTGTTCCTGAACTAAAGTGGGGACGTCCTGGAGAAAGAAGACTTCTCCCCTGTCCTCAGAGGTAAAACTCTGTTTTAGGGTTTAATGGAATTGAGTCTATTGTTTAAATGTGTGTTGCAGCGTTGCAGTGTGTGTTGTTATTGTGTCTGACCTGCTATCGGGATGTTCTGGGTGATTGTCAGTTGGACGTCTCCTGTCCCAGGAGGCATGTCGATGACCAGATAGTCCAACGAACCCCAGTCCACCTACAAATACCAGCAAACACACACCACATTTGTGTTTGTGATCAACAAATGATGCAATCTGAGTTCACAGATGTATCTGATCATCATTGTGTTTCTTTGTGTCGGCAGCAGCTCAGAGACGTCAGCTGAAAGGACAATCTCATATCTTTCATATGTGGCCTAAGACGTTTGCGTTGACACAATGAACAGAATGTGATCTGAGGGACCGGATCTCAGGACACATTTTTGTGCGTTCAGACCTGAACCCGTAAGCGGATCAGTCAGGACTGATGTGAACAGCAGGTGTGAACAGGGTCTGAGTCTCTGCTTCCTTGAAATCAGACAATGAAACAGAATCCAACCTGTCTGAGCATTTTCTCTATCGCTGACATCACCATCAGCCCCCTCCACACGATCGGAGCCACATCCTCCACCAGGAAACCCATTGACATGCTGAGATAAGAGAAAAGAGAGCAGGGGGTGAGGTCGGAGGTCACAGCAATGGAAAGATCAGTCAGAACAAGACTGGGAAGAGTGAATCTAGTATTTAAGGGTGGAAAGACTCACCAAGGAATCCCATAGTTGGTGAGTGGGATCATCAGATTGTCTAGAAGAAATATAAACGTGATAAACATGTTTATCACATTTAACAACAACTTCTAAGATGTTTAACTGAACTAAACTATCATCGCATTCGTGACTGAGCACCAGGGGATGTTTGTGTAGCAAAGATGGAGACAGGAGGATAAAGTGTGTGTCGTACTGTCAGTGAGCTCTGGGTTTCCCTTCAGGTTCATCAGTTTGGGAATCGACGGACCGTAGACGTCAGCGTCCAACAGGCCAACTGACTTCGTCTGAAAGAGAGAGAGAGAAGAATCTGTTATTATGCAAATTAAACTAAAACTTAGGCGTGTGGAAGCACTGTCTTTACAACCTGTTTATAATTCAATTAACAAGGTTGTTCTCTGAGATTTCATGGTTAGTTCCAATTTTCTTATGGTGCATTCTAAATAGATTTTTATAATCCTAATCATTTATTATCATAATCCTTTTCATTGTGTTGTTTTATGCTCATCTATGATGTGTGTTCACCTCATGTAAGAACACTGAACTGTCTTTCTGTTCAAACGACTCCTACTTTCACACCTCGTGTATTAGAAGGTTTTATCTGCTAGGTTTAGTTGTTTCTACCATTTGGTCGCTGTTAAGATTACGTGGCTCATACAGAAAGGTTCTGGTAATTTACCAAATTACTACAGAAACCTTATTGCAAGATAAGAGAGAGGAGTTCTTACAGCATCGTTGGCCATTAATCCAAGTGCCAGATTCACTGCAGAGACAAAAAAACAGACGTTAAACACCTCGGACCAGAAACTGAACAAAGCAGTCTGGTTAAAATGTGGTTCAATAATAAGGTTCCAATTCAAAATATTGTTTTTCCTGTTTATATTCTCTAGATGCAAATCACTGAGCTCTAGTGCTGCAATTCCATACATTTGTACATAGTACAACAGAAAATCTAAATGAGATGGTTTCATTCTCAAATATTGCACGTACACTCATGTGTTTTAAAGCTCTGGCTGCTCTTTCCTGTAGAAGAAGAAAGCTGGAGAGATTCCTGCTGTACCTGCTGTGGTGGACTTGCCCACGCCACCTTTCCCCGAAGCCACAACGATGACCTGTTTGACTCCTGTGATCGGCTTCTGTTTGGGGAGACCTCTGGCCATCTGCTGCTTCTGTCTCTCCTGTAGGTTACTGTCCGCCGACCTCTGCAACACATCAACAATCACCTACACAGCCAAGACAAGACTGGGAACACAAGGGGAGCTAGCAATGACTGTGTTGTTAGCTAGCTCTGACTGTGTTGTTAGTTAGCATTGACTGTGTTGTTAGCTGGCATTGACTGTGTTGTTAGCTAGCATTGACTGTGTTGCAAGCTACCATTAGCTGTGTTGTTAGCTGGCATTGACTGTGTTGTTAGCTACTATGGTTGTGTTGTTAGCTGGCATTGGCTGTGTTGTTATCTAGCATTGGCTGTGCTGTTAGCTAGTATTTGTTGTGTTGTCAGCTGGCATTGGCTGTGTTGTTAGCTAGCATCGACTGTGTTGTTGGTTGGCATTAGCTGTGTTCTTAGCTAGTGTTATAGCTAGCACTGACTGTGTTGTTAGCTAGCATTGGCTGTGTTGTTAGCTATCATTGACTGTGTTGCAAGCTAGCATCGACTGTGTTGTTGGTTGGCATTAGCTGTGTTCTTAGCTAGTGTTATAGCTAGCACTAACTGTGTTGTTAGCTAGCAGTGGCTGTGTTGTTAGCTAGCAGTGGCTGTGTTGTTAGCTAGCATTGGCTGTGTTGTAAGCTAGCAGTGGCTGTGTTGTTAGCTAGCAGTGGTTGTGTTGTTTAGCTAGCAGTGGTTGTGTTGTTAGCTAGCAGTGGCTGTGTTGTGCTCAGGGAGCAGACGTCACGTTACCTGACAGCGTGTGAAGTGTAAACAACACGCAGGTCCATTTTTTATTTCTGTCGCTGCTCGTGAAGCTGCAGCTTTGTTGACGGATGTTCTCAGTAGATGAGAAAGTCTGCTGTACGTGAAGGGCGCCATGTTTGTTTGGAGGCTCCTCCTCTGATTCACAGATCCCTGCAGCGTCAGGTCTGCGTCATTACGTAATATCAGTAACAAGTAACAATATAATAATAGGAAGAAGAAGAAGAAGAAGAAGAAGAAGAAGAAGGAGAAGAAGAAGAAGAAGACATTAATATATATTTAATTATCTCATGGTGGCTTATGGATCGTTGTCACGTTGACCAGGTTCATGTCAGAAATCAAGTTTGTGAGAAGATTAATTTTAAATGTCTTTTTCTCTGTTTTTATCTGACAAAAGTAGTATTATTTGCAAACATACCATATATATAATATAATGTACATTATATTGTGTACAATATAAACAGACCGGAGGATCAAAACATACCAGTAAATATCAAACACACATACACACACAGATAAACACAGTGACACATTACGTTCAATTGAACATGTGACAACATGAAAGGTTTAGAAATTAATGTTGTGAAGTCCAAGCCGAGCTATTTGGCCTCAATCCCCAAAGGTGCGGTGGATGTGGAGATCTTGAATCAGGGGACGTGAGGAATATTCTGCTTTGGCGTACGGTGGCAGTGAGAGACGCAGGAAAGGACTCAGAGAGAGAGACGAGTGAAGTGAAGCAAAGACTGAATATCTGCTATAAACCTTTTAAATTTTTTATTCGACAAAGATTAGGAGGTTTTTATGACCTACACAGCAGCCAGCCACCAGAGGGCGATCAAGAAGTTTTGGCATCTTTACACAACAAACTTGCAGACACACACTCCTCAGATTCTATTTGATTTGCAGACGTTAAACACACAATGAGAGGAAATTACAGACACAAAACACACACACACCCCGAGGTTGGGCTGTCAAAATTCTCTCTCTCTCTCTCTCTCTCTCTCTCTCTCTCTCTCTCTCTCTCTCTCTCTCTCTCTCTCTCTCTCTCTCTGCAGATAATTTACATCAAACTCATTTAACATTGGATCAGGAAGTCAATTCTACATCAGCTCAGGAAAAGAAGGAGGGGTGAGGAGAGGAGGGGTGAGGAGAGGAGGGGTGAGGAGAGGAGGAGGAGAAGAGGAGGGGAGAGGAGAGGAGGAGGAGGACCAGACTCCAGCAACTAAATTTAATTTCAAAACACAGAGGGCATAAGATTTCATTGGACCTTTATAAAAATATATTGAAAAATAAAGACAAGTGGTGGGCTGTCCCAATATCTGTTGGGATGGAGGGGTTCGGCCAAGTGTTGCGGCTCTATAGCCCTCGAAATAAAGAGTTTTCAGACCCACACTTCATAGCAAGGGGGACCCAGAATGCCTTGCGAATCAAAGGCAAGCTGGAAGAGAGACCCACAAATGTAGTATTTTCTCCATGAATAAGGATTAAAATTACAATTATGGTTATTGTAATATCTTAGATTCAATGTATTATTGTCCTTTTTAATTAAAACAACCTTAAAAAAAGATTGCGAGCGTGCTAGTGTTAGCATGCTAGACAGGAAGTGTGGTCAAAAGGTCATTGATGCCTCTCCTCTGCATCACCTGACCTTTGTCAATAGGATCTGACACAAACCTCTTCTCGACAAAGTTAATATTTTATAATAACTTATTTTACTTTTGCAGAACAACCTCTGAACATTGATCCCTGATCAGATCACAATCATATTCAAGAAGCTATTTCACAACACAGTCTCTTGTCTGTGTGAGCTTGTTGCTGCCAAATGACTTTGGCCAGTTTTGGGAAATGGCTTGAAACAAGCAAGCTGCATGTTCTGGAGTGAACTCAATCTCCCAGGATGCAGCATGATCTCTTTGTTCTGAGAAAGTCAAGGAACTCCGTCTCCAGGGGTCTGGACATCTTCACACATAGGTGTGAAAAGTCACAATGCTCACCTCCTATTGGTCACTGACCCTCGAGGTCACTGGGCCAATATAATGGGACTTCTCCCCCAAAATCTCTCTCTTTCTCCAATCCCTCTGAGGGCGGAAGGCTGCTCCAGCTCTTGCCACAACTCTTCAAGGAGAGAGGCTCCCGGCTTCTCCTCCTGCATTGGCGAGAGGGAGAAACCACACTGCTCCAGCTTTCTTCTCTTCGCAACCCAATAAAACGGAGGTCAGAGGTGCAGCTTTCCAACTCATCTTTTCAAGGGCACCTCCTTTCAAATCAAGCTTTTCCAAACCTCCTAGCAGCGACTCAATGTCCTGTAGATAAGATTCAACAAGCAACGGAGCTCAACCGCTCACAGCACCGCTAAGGCAGAAACCTTTCGACCAACCCGAAGACTTCACAGAATTGCAAACGGGACAGCAACTTCTTTTCCTCTCTCCCTCGGACTGGTAACATAATCTGGGCTTAATAATTATACTTCGCTAAGCAAGACTGTTTATTCGATTCTGTGTGTGTTGGGACAGTTGTGACAGTCTCTCTTGCCCAAGGGCAACACATTTAGATTTATAAATTGGATTTGTGTTGTTGTGATATTTGGTAATAGGTTATTTGAAAGCTAATGTTAGTTCTGTGATTCTTTACATGCAACTTAAGGCTGATGCATGCTTCTGCGTTTTCACGGGCCCGCTAGCGCAAGAGTCCTTCCAGGCCCCTTCCGTGCTTATGTATCTCTTCTTACGTGCTTACGTGCGTCGCCCAATTTTTCTAACTATACGGCAAAGCTCCGCAAGCCTTACGCAGACTGCAAGGCTGTGATTGGTCTGCTAAATACATTCTTTCCAGAGTCGCATTTCCGGTTTCATGCCACATAATACTGGCAGAAACAACGGAAGATTTAGAAGAACGAATATGGACCAAATAGAAGAGCACTTGGCAGAAGAGATCCTAAAGTATGATCACTTGTATAACCCGTCACTGACTGGCTGATTTGTCCGCCAGAACAATGTAAATTAACAATCGACGAACAAGAAAGAAGGCGTCTCTAAGGTCGTCTTCTACAAAAAACATTACTCCGCCTAGTGTCCTGGCGGGGAATTGCTTTGTAGGAGGCGCAACGCTTGGGGAAGTATGAATGACAAAGAGTCCTGCGACACAGCTGCGTGAAAACCCGCCGACGCAGTTGCAGAAGCATGCGCCGGCCTTAACTACTTCCTCTGACCGGCACCAACACCTCACACACTCCTCTCCCCAAACACACATGTGATCTCAGCTCCATGATCCTATCACTCCAGGGGGTCTTCTGTCTTCATAGTGGCCAGCCGCCATTTTGAAACCACACTTTGTCACTCACTCACTCAAACACACTCACACATACACATGCACTCACACACACACACACACACACACACACATACAAACACCCCCCCCCCACACACACACACACACACATAAATGTTTTTCTTAAACACAAATATTGTCTTCATTAATGTTGCCAACCTCTGAACTCCATATCCTTCATCTTTGCTAACTACTGACATGGTAATTTCGGTAAATAGTATTACTTTCTTGAGACTTAATCAATAAATTTGCTCTTTTCCTTCCTCTGAAGGCTGGTGCCCTGAGGTAGCTTTAATGTTAACAAAAATTATTATGAGGGCCCTAGCACTGGCAGGCCCTATTGAAATTGTAAGGATTATTCTGAGCGTAGTGAATTAGCTTTTTGATTCGAAATTTGTGAAAATGTACGTATTCTGGAGTATTTGGAAATGGGCACGGCAAAATAGCTCAACAGCGCCACCTACGGAAAAGCCCCTCATTTAGCATTTAGTGATCCTCCCGAAAATAAGGACAGTTGTGTTTCATGACCAGATGCACAAAAAAGCCTCAAGGAGTGGAGACGATCGCTGAGTCATCGAACGCTCTTTCTTCACCAATCGCAACAGACTCAGGCCTACAAAAATCCAGAAAGTCAGAAATTGGTGAAAATTGGAGAAATGTTCAATGGGCGATGCAAAAAGGGTCTACGGTGCCCCCCGAGACCCCGGAACGTGTTCACATCTTCACAAAAATCGATACGCAGGTGTATCAACACCAGGCAAACAAAAGTTGTAGGTGCAATTGGAAAAAGGCAGCAGGAAGCCTGGTATTTTGCATTTAGTGGCAATTTTGGCCATATTCCACATTTTTACTTTGAGGTACTTGTACCAGAGCTTACATCAGATCAACTTCTATCGTATCTTTCCAGCAGTAGTGTCTTGTCGAAGTCGATGTTCGAAGAGAGGAGACGTGGACCCAGTACTTACAAGTATAATGTTTATTACACAAGAGTATTACAGGTCAGGACGAGCTCTAAAGACTCGAAGATAACATACAGCCAAATGGTGAAAATCCGCCTTGACTCTGCAAGGTAAGGCGTTATATAGTCATGTTTATTTCTCCTGTCGACTTTTCCATGTGTGAAAAAAGATTTGATTATTTTCTGATCTTTATCTTTGGTTTGTTTTTTACTTTCATGGAAAATGTTTTCTATCATTTAGATTTTGTGTGGATCCATGAAGTCGAGCAAACTGATGAAGATCCACATAAAAACACATTAATCAATAACAGCTGATCATTGTTCACATTCAACAAACTTTATTAAAACTCACACGAGACATGATTCATGTTTAATCACATAAAGTCTGTTCACAGATGAAATAATCCAACATATATGAACATTTGTCTGTTTGATGTGATGAAGCCAAAATGATTCTGTCTGTAAAAGTGTTTATTCAACCTAGAGATGTGATTTTAATATTGTGATCAAAATAATAAAAACTATGAAACAGAAACAGAGTTGTGCCCTTTTTAAGTAAAAGAAGCTTCTGTCACAAACTGCTGAAGATCAGAGTTTGAACATTTGAGTCGTCTGCCCCAGTCTCAATAAGCCAGGGAAGCAGCAGGTGATCCGGTCAGTGGTAAATTAGACTGGTTTCTAACCTGCTCATCCCAGAGAAACCCGGTGGAGCTCTGGACCTGCTCAAGATGTGACGCTGCCATCAGCTGCCGCACGACAGTTAGAGGTATACAAACATACTCCTTCACAGTATACAGTAGTATGTGTTTGTATTGGACCTGTTGTTATAGGTTTTTACTGAATTTAAATGAATTTTAAAAACATTCTGCTCAGTGACCATCATGATGCATTATTGGAAACACTGACATCACTATTTAGGGTATAAAAACTTCACTAAATATTTAGATGTTACTACTGAATGAGTGAGTGATTAAATTAAAAGTACTTGTGATTAAACAATCTACTGAGTTATGATGGCAAAGTCTCTGCTGTCCTGATGTACTTGATGTATTAGTTGATGTATTACTTGAAGGAGGCGGATCTTAATGTTACTTGCTCGCTCTGATCAGCTGCTAACACCAGCTTATCCCTGATAACACCCGTTAACACCTGTTAACACCAGCTAACACCTGCTAACACCTGTTTACACCAGCTAACACGTGTTAACACCTGTTAACACCAGATAACACCTGCTAACAGGGACAAAGTGGAGTCCCATTACAAGGGCTCCAATACTAGGAACATGTAAGCCGTGCTGAGAACATCACAGACTACAAAGCCAAGACCAGCAGTGCTGATGTAGTGTCTGCATCTCTCCCAGAGGATCTGAACGAAGAGGCCCAGGAGGACCGCTGCCCCCCCGTCATATCCAGGGCAGACGTGTGGAAATCTCTCAACCGGATCAACACACGCAAGGCACCTGGACCTGATGGGATCCCCGGCTGAGCTCTCAAGGTGTGTGCAGATCAGCTGATGTGTTCACAGACATCTTCAACATGTCACTGCTCCAGTCTGTAGTCCCTGCATGTTTTAAGAAGACCATCATTGTCCCTGTTCCCAAAAAACTAAAATCCTCTGCCTGAACGACTACTGCCCAGTAGCACTCACCTCCATCATCATGAAGTGCTTTGAGCGGCTGGTCCAACCATTCATCACCTCCTCCCTCCCTGACTCTCTGGACCCTGTTCAGTTTGCCTACAGGTCAAATAGGTCCACTGCAGAGGCCATCTCCCTCCCCCTCCACACTGCCCTCTCCCACCTGGACCAGAGGGACACATATTTGAGAATGCTGTTCATAGACTGCAGTTCAGCATTCAACACCATCGTGCCCCTGAAGCTCATCACCAAGCTCAGAGACCTTGGGATCAACATCGCCCTCCGTGAGTGGATACTGAACTTCCTGACGGGCAGACCACAGGCGGTGCGCATCGGCAGCACCACATCCTCCACCCTGACTCTCAACACTGGTGCCCCCCAGGGCTGCATGCTCAGTCCTCTTCTGTACTCCTTGTCATAGGCCTGATCACCGGCGATGATGAGAAGGCCTACAGAGAGGAGGTCAGAGCCCTGACATCTTGGTGCCAGGACAACAACCTCCATCTCAACGTCAGCAAAACGAAGGAGCTGATCGTGGACTACAGGAAGAGACAAGGAGAAGAACACGCCCCCCTCTCCATCAACGGGACCAAGTTGGAGCGAATCAGCAGCTTCAAGTTCCTCGTTAGCTAGTTCCTCCACTAGCTAACACCGCTAACACCAGCTAACACCTGTTAACACCAACTAACACCCGCTAACACCAGCTAACACCTGTTAACACCAGCTAACCCTTTTAACACCTGTTAACACCAGCTAACCCTTTTAACACCTGCTAACACCTGTTAACATCAGCTAACCCTTTTAACACCAGCTAACACCTGCTAACACCTGCTAACACCGTTAACACCTGCTAACACCTGTTAACACCAGCTAAAACCTGCTAACACCGTTAACACCTGCTAACACCTGTTAACACCAGCTAACACCCGCTAACACCGTTAACACCAGCTAACACCTGCTAAAACCTGCTAACACCGTTAACACCTGCTAACACCTGTTAACACCAGCTAAAACCTGCTAACACCGTTAACACCTGTTAACACCAGCTAACACCCGCTAACACCGTTAACACCTGCTAACACCTGCTAACACCAGCTAACTCCTGTTAACACCAGCTAACACCAGCTAACACCCGCTAACACCCGCTAACACCCGCTAACACCCGCTAACTCCTGTTAACACCCGCTAACACCCGCTAACACCCGTTAACACCCGCTAACACCCGCTAACACCGTTAACACCGTTAACACCTGCTAACACCAGCTAACTCCTGTTAACACCCGCTAACACCCGCTAACACCTGTTAACACCTGCTAACACCGTTAACACCGTTAACACCTGCTAACACATGTTAACACCAGCTTGCCCTTTTAACACATGCTAACACCAGCTATCACCGTTCACACCTGCTAACACCTGTAAAGTTTGTCCTCCCCCAGAGCCTGAGGACACATGTGGACCACAAAGTGGGAGGGATCAGCACCGAGCGGACATGACCTCATGCGTCCAGGTGGGGACGCCTCGAGCAGCAGGTAGAGACCGTGTGAAGGTTCTGCATGGAACGAGTCCAAGGTGTGTCTCGGCCAAAATACCTTTCAGTTCCTGGACTATTTTTAGAGTTGTTCTTTTAGAGAACTAATATTCTGTTTCTATGTAAGAAACTTGTGACACTTGTTTCTTGTAAGAGGCGTCTGCTTATTAAAGCAATTATTCAGAAACACTCCAACTCACAGCAGCAGGATCCAAGCCAGTGTCTCACCCACAAGTTAAAGAGCTCCTGCAGTGTTACAGTGAAAAAGCACTTTAATTAACAAGTGTAGTGGATTCCATCGTATAGTGGGTCAGATTTAATAATGCAGGCTAGTTTTCATCTGCAGGTTGATGGTAGAAAAACATGTAAATACATGTATAACAACACAAGTACACACACAGTACATTTTAATCAACACAATACTGTGTTATTCTTATTCATCATCCTCAATGTAGCCAACAGGCTGTGGAGCTTTTCTTTAATGAAGCTAAATGTGACGATGTAAAACAAAACACAGAAAAACAAACGTTTACAAGGTGAATATATAGAGAGTGAAAATAAATTGTTATTGACGAATAACAAAGATCTACAAATGAAACACTGGTGTTTGTGGGAAACAGAGATTTAAGTGAAGTGTACACTAATGAGAGATTCAAAACACAAGGAACAAGCTTCACTGGTGCTGCAGCGCCCCCTCTGTGCGGTCATGGGATAATACATCTTCTGCGTTGTAACTCAAACAGAAGTGAAGGAAACACCAGGGTCCTTGAACCATGAAGAAGTAAAAGGACAATTGAATTTTAATAAATTTCCAATCTGCAGAACCAATCGTTACAGATGTTATTCCAACAGCCTGTGTCCAGGGGGACGTGCATGTCCAATACATGTGAGTGGTCACATGATCTCTGCAGGCGTGTTGGACGTGTTGGACGGAGATTCAAACAGATGCAGAGACACAGCACCTGTGAGCACAGAGAGTGTTTCAGTTTGGAAACACCTCAGTGGTGTTAATGTAACTCTGAAGCAGGAAGAGAGTGTGGGAATGAAAGAAGAAACATTCTCCCCATTCCAAGTCAAACTCAATGAAGCTGCATCGTTTAGATTTTAAATGATCAGGAGCATCATCGATTTAAGATAAGGGTTAGGGTTAGGGTTAGTATTGAAGTTATCCTTCAAAATGTTTAGGGTTAGGGTTTGGGTTAGGGTTAGGGTTAGGGTTAAATGTTTACCCTCATCAATGCAGCTAAAAACTTTAATCTGGATGATGTTTTCCTTCACTTGACATCTATTGCACTTCTGTCCGTCCTGGGAGACGGATCCTCACATGTGGCTTTCTCTGAGGTTTCTACGTATTTGTACCCATTAAAATGGTTCTTATTTTAATTTTTTTCTTGTTGAGGGTTAAGGACAGAGGATGTCACACCATGTAAACGCCCTATAAGACGAATTATGATTTACGAATATGTGCTATACAAATACAATTTGATTGATTGATTGATATTGCACAGGTAGATGAATCTGGCATAGTTAAGAGTTAAAGTGTTACAGTGCAGTCCATAAGGGAGGTGCATAGTTTTTACTGGCAGCAGAGCTGCTTGAACATTTAGTTCAGGTTTTACAGGTTTTATCATTCAGCATCTCAAGCTCCTCCCTCTCCTGATACACCTGAGAAACCAGGAAGCATCTGTTCCTCCCTGAAAACCAGGCGATCACATTCACCTTCCAAACCAAACTGAACCAAACCAGACCAAACTTCCTGAGTGAGTCCAGCTACAGGAGAGAAGAGTCAAACTACAACCTGCCGACGCTCCACACACTGACCGTGAGTTTAACAAACACCTCGACTCAGAGGGGAAGTGAACCTCAGTGAAGTTCATGGAGCTGTGACTGACTGACTGTCTGTTTTCAGCTTCACCTGGAGACTCAATGGCTTCCAGATCAGAAGAGGATCTCTGCTGTCCCATCTGCCATGATGTCTTCAGAGATCCTGTCATTCTGTCATGTAGCCACAGCTTCTGTAAAGACTGTGTGAAGAGCTGGTGGAAAGAGAAAGTAGTAAAAGAGTGTCCACTTTGTAAGAGAAGATCTTCAAGGTCAGAACCACCTTGTAACCTGGTGTTGAAGAACCTGTGTGAGACCTTCTTACTGGAGAGAGATCAGAGCTCTTCACCTGCTCTCTGCAGTCTGCACTCAGAGAAACTCAGACTCTTCTGTCTGGACCATCAGCAGCCAGTGTGTCTCGTCTGCAGAGATTCAGAAAAACACACCGACCACAGATTCAGACCCATCGATGAAGCTGCACCACAACACAAGAAGCAGCTTCAGGGAACTCTGGAGCCCTTGAAGAAGAAGTTAAAGTGTTTTGAACGTGTTAAAGTTAAGTGTGAACAAACAGCAGAACACATTAAGGTCCAGGCCGGACTCACAGAGACGCTGATCAAGAAGCAGTTTAAAAAACTTCATCAGTTTCTGGAGGAGGAAGAGGAGGCCAGGATGGCTGCACTGAGGGAGGAAGAGGAGCAGAAGAGTCGGATGATGAAGAAGAAGATTGAGTCTCTGAGCAGAGACATAACGTCTCTTTCAGACACAATCAGAACCACAGAGGACGAGCTGAGAGCTGAAGACGTCTCGTTCCTGCTCAAATGCAAGGCTTCAGGGGAACAAGTCCATCAGCGCCTCCTGCTGGATGATCCACAGCTGGCCTCAGGAGCTCTGATAGACGAGGCCAAACATCTGGGCAATCTGAACTTCAACATCTGGAACAAGATGAAGGACGTGGTCTCCTACAGTCCGGTGGTTCTGGACCCAAACTCTGCTAATCCATTCCTCATCCTGTCTGAAGATCTGACCAGTTTGAGACGAGGAGAGAGACAGAAGCTTCCTGACAATCCAGAGAGGTTTGATACTTACGCCTCAGTCCTGGGATCTGAGGGTTTTAACTCAGGGACTCACAGCTGGGACGTCCTGGTTGGAGACAGTACACTCTGGTCACTGGGTGTAAGAGCAGAGTCTGTCCAGAGGAAGGGAAAAGATCTGTCTGGAACATGGAGAATAAGGTTCTGTGAAGGTAAATACTCAGCAGCGTCACCATCAGGATCATCTGTTCTCTCTGTGCAGAAGATCCAGAGGATCAGAGTGAAACTGGACTGGAACAGAGGAGAACTGTCGTTCTCTGATCTTGATACTAACAAACACATTCACACCTTAACACACACTTTCACTCAGAAGATGTTTCCATTCTTTAGCACTATAGTTCCCTTGAAGCTGTTACCTGTGAAAGTCTCTGTGACTCTGGATCAGAGCCGTTAGAGATAAAGATTTTATTCATCATGTTTATTTCTTCAAGAGAAATCTGCTGAATTTAAAAGTTAAACTCGTTATTCTAAATCTTTGTTTATTTCTCCTTTTACTTCTCACTCAGTTTTATTTCTCCTGTCGACTTTTGTGTGTAAAAAGATTTGATTATTTTCTGATCTTTATCTTTGGTTTGTTTTTTACTTTCATGGAAAATGTTTCTATCATTTAGATTTTGTGTGGATCCATGAAGTCGAGCAAACTGATGAAGATCCACATAAAAACACATTTATCAATAACAGCTGATCATTGTTCACATTCAACAAACTTTATTAAAACTCACACATGAGACATGATTCATGTTTAATCACATAAAACCTGTTCACATATGAAACTGTTTTTTCCCACATTTAGATTATTTGGCCATGTTTAGATTTAGTTTCTAGCTGATTAATTGGTCTGATTATTGGTTTCTTTGTTTTAATTTATTTTGTTCTATGGCTATGTTCAATATGGTTGGCTGGTACTGTGATATGAATACATTTGAATATTGGTGAGTTCTTGGCTCCATAAACTAAAGGCCCTCTTTTGTAATCTTGTTGTATTATATCGCTTGCAGTGTAAGGGATCTTAAAGTGTGCTGTGCTTATTAAATGCATAATATTTTAGCTTTGTTAAATTGGGTCTGGACCCTTTTTGACCACTACACATATATGAACATTTGTCTGTTTGATTTGATGAAGCCAAAATGATTCTGTCTGTAAAAGTGTTTATTCAACAGCAGCCTGGTGATGTGATTTTAATATTGTGATCAAAATAAACCCTAACCCTAAACACTATGAAACAGAAACAGAGTTCCGACCTTTTATAAGTTGTAATGTAAATATAAAGCCGAAATTATCGTGTGTGTAAAAGTGTTTTCATTCGTTCCTCAACAACAAAACAAGAGATTTAGTGCATCTTCAACATGGAGTTGAACCATTATTATCTGGCTTGTGGATCATTGTCACGTTAACCAGGTTCATGTCGGAAATCAAGTTTGTGAGAACATTCATGGATTGTGGAATCATTGTAGGTGTTTTTTTCTATGTATTTATCAGACAGTATTGTTTTGCAAACATACCATATACAGCTCAGCTATAGTTATATATATATATATATATATATATATATAATGTACATTATATTGTGTACAATATAAACAGACTGGAGGATTTTCAGCTCTGTGCAGTGTGATGATTCGACAGCAGGGAGTGCTGGTCACATACTGAAGAGTCAGATGATGGTTCAAAACATATAATAAAACAGTAAATATCAAACATACACATACACACACACACACACACACAAACAACCACAGTGACACATTACATTTAGTTGAACATGTGACAACATGACAATCAATAAATCAATAAATGATCATGTATATAAAATACATTTTCAAGTTCAAGCACCTAATAACTGTAAGTAACAGCTGAGTTGAATTGAAGCTGATGATGACTGATGATAACATGACCTGCATGCTGAGCAAGTATAATATGAAAATGTATCCCCCCTTGATGGTATGACTGGTACCTGATTCATACTATGAAATAACACTGTAAAAATGAAATTAAGAAACATGTGACTAAAGTAGAGGATGAAAAATAGTTTAATGTGCTTGAGCGACAAAAATATGTGTTGGCAGCTCGACATCATCACAGTCAGAGTGAATATTTGTTATAACAGATATGAATCAGTTGTTTGCTTTGATTTGGACGGAGTCACATGACTGTTTCCAGGAAGAGGAGGAGTCGCTGATGTGACCAGACGGAGACTTTGGTTCACAGCTCCAAACTTTTCTTCACACACTCATCAAAATGTCTCAGTGTATGGGTGCACTCACACACACTCACACGCACACATACACACACACACACACACACAGACACACACACAGGTGGGAGCAGACCCGGCGCCAAGGGCGGGCCAGACCGGGCCGGGCCCGCCCATTTGATGTCTTTGCCCTTGTAAAAATAAAATGTATTTTACTTTTTTATTTTATTTTTTAAGCTAAGATATATATGATGTCAGATACTATTTCAAATCTCAAAAAATAATTGTTAAACTAAATAAAAAATGTGTAGAAAATAGAGACTGTGATTGACGTGATGTGTGTAAACCTATCACTATTCAGAATGCGTCACACAGAACGACAGCGTTAAGCGGCAAATTCAAATTAGTAGCTTTTGAAAATGGATATCAGATGCTGGTTAAAAACTAATGGAACTTATCCGGAAAAAAACCCTGCAGTTACAGTAAGTAGGCCTAAAGTTAGCTTAAACCCTGACCGGGCTGAGCCTCTTGCTGGAGCTGGATTTGAGTTCCCACCGCTAGCTGTAACAACGCAGCCGCCACTAGCCCTCTCCTCCGAGACCTTGCCTTTTACCTCTGACTCCGACCTGCCAACACCTTCCGCCTGCTCCTCGCCTCCACCAGCATCCAGCTCTTCTTTACCTGTCCCATCGCCGCTGTCACCACACCTGCTACTACGAGCAGCCTCCGCCTCAACCTCCGCCTCCAACTCGCCTCCATCACGGGGGTCCGGCTCAACAGCCGGTACTGCTGCTGCAATAGGGCCAGCTACACACGCTCTAAGAGCATCAGCCCCGGACGATCTTGGCACGAGTAAACCCAACCAGGTGAAACTGGATACGTTTCCAGCCAGATTGTTTTCTGGGAAGAAGCGCAATTTTTCCAGTGCGTGGTATCACAACAAACCATGGCTAGAGTATTCAGTGAAAGCGGATGCAGCCTTTTGTTTCCCATGCAGAAAATTTAGTACGTCATGTGATGCAGCTTTCACCGTTAAAGGTTTTTGTGACTGGAAACACGCTTTAGAGACTGATAAAGGACTGCTCAGGCATGCCGCATCAAAAGAACACATCTCATGCGAGACTTTGTGGAGGGAGAGACAGATGCGAGAAGCAAGAGGTCAGAAAATAAGTACGCTGGTGCACACAGATCAGCTTGCTCGGAACCGATACTACGTGTCTACTATTGTCGACATGATAGCATTTTTAGCTGTCAACCAACTCCCTTTCAGAGGGGACCACGATTCAGTCGAAAGCATGTCAGAGTCAGGCAGTGGGCTGTTCCTGTCACTGTTTCTGTATACCTTGCAGAAAGACGCAGAGTTGGCCAAAATAATGGAAACTATTCCCCGCACGGCCACCTACACCTCTCATGACATACAGAACGAAATAATAGAATTGATGAGCACCTTAGTGACGGAGCATATTGTTGAAGAGGTGGGGGATGAGTTTTATTCGATCAAAGTTGATGGAACAAGGGATCCTACCGGCCGGGAAAATATCTCAATTGTTCTTCGGTTTATTGACGCACACACCAGTGAAATAAGAGAGCGGCTTTTGACAATAGCCACGGCAGAGGAGGGGGATGCTAAGACTCTGACACAGACCGTTATTTCCGAACTCACTAAGGCTGGATTGAGCACCGACAAAATACTTAGCCAAGTGTACGACGGGGCCTCCGTGATGTCGGGAAAACATGGTGGAGTACAGAAACTCCTTCAAGAGGAACTGAAGAGAGAAATCCCCTATGTCCACTGCTTCAATCATCAGCTCCATTTGGTGGTGGTGCAGGCAATGTCCGCAGAGCAGCCTGTCATAGATTTCTTCAGTGTGTGTAACCTGTTGTACAAGTTCATAAGAAGACCCACAGTCGCTGTTCATTATAAAGGGGAGACGCTAAAACGTCTGCTTGACCAACGCTGGACGGGTCATTTGGCCACAGTGCAGGTGATAAGCAAAGCACATGAAAACATTTCCCAGCTGCTAACAGAACTCGACACACACTTGTTCCCAGCCGATGTGAGAGTGGAAGCAGGGGGACTGCTGCGCGCAATTTCCAAACCCAGTTTCAGATTTATTGCGCTTCTGATGAGCAAGATTCTGACCCTGTTTGAAGCACCAAATAGACTGCTCCAGTCAAAAGATATGGATCTTCACACAGCTGTCCAACTGGTGAACGCCGCTACAAAGTGTATCGAGGGCCTCCGCACCGAAACCGAGTTCAGTACGTTATGGGATCAGTGTGCAGAGCCAGAGGATAACCCACAAAGCAAGAGGAGACGCACAGAAACCAACACACGTCTACAAGATTTCGTTGTTGAGCAGTCTGTGGGTGCACGAATTGACCAGGAAAACACAGCAAAACAACAGAGACTCAGACTGTATTATGGATGTATAGACGCAGTGTGCGGAGAGATGGCACGGCGCTTTGGAGAGCGCAACAGCGCGCTGATAGAATCACTGGCTTCACTTGACCCAGAGAGTGACACTTTTTTGGAAGCAGAAAAAGTGAGGCCCCTCTTAGATTTGACCGGCACAAAACTTATCGATGCGGAGTTTGTGGTAGTTCGACAGTTCCTTCGCACCCAAATGGAAGGCTCCACGCGCGCAGAGGATGAAAACTGGACTGTGAAAACACTTTTCACCACTTTCCACAAGACCCTGGAAGCAATGCCCAGTGTCATGGTGGCATTTAAGTCTGCTTTAACATTCGGAGCCTCCACTGCCACATGCGAAAACTCATTTTCCTCTTTGAAGAACATCTTCAGTGATCACAGGCGGAGTATGCTGCATCCACGGAAGGCCCACCTCATCCAGCTCAGTTTTGAGAAGGACTTGACTCGAAAATGCATGGAGCAGTGGAAGGACCGTTTGCTAAGGAGGTTCCATTCCACAGGGAAAAGGCGTCTCCAGCTTTACTAGCATCAATCGGTGAGTTAACTATTTTCATTATGATTACATGTCACGCTGTTCAATCAGTGTTGCAGAGAATGGGGTTGTTGCAGGAGGAGAGCCCTATTGTGGGAGCAGATAGGCAAACACTGTTGATTCGCTTTATTTTTTATCTCATTTCATGCGCATCAGCCTGCTAGGCCTACTTGCTCCGTGTGTGTTTGCAGGAGCCGCGATAACTCCTCATCCAAACAGAGGATGGTGGAAAGTACCGGTATTCTCCGTTTCATAAGACTACTCATATTAAATTGTAACGATTTTAAAAAGAGAACAGTTAGTCTAAAACAGTTAACCAGTGTTTAACATAGGCAGTGGACAAGATGACGATCAGCTTTTTTTCTCCCCTGCTCACAGCGTTCTCTCTCAAAATAAAATCTAATAAAATCAAAAAAAATCTCCCAGCTCATAAAAAATTATTTTTGCCTCGTCAACTTATTTTTTTTATTTGTTTCCTTTACAGGACCACTTTCAGAACTGAACAGGGTTTCCCGTGCATCCTTTTTCCTCTCCACACAAAGTTCAACGTTCTCTCTCCCATTGCACACACGCATGCCCCGGCCGCTCCCGAGAGCACAGACAGTGAACCGATAAAAAAAATAAAATAAACACAACTTGTTATGGTAATTGTTTTGGTTTTTGTCGCTCATTTCCTACAAATTCTGGTGAAAAGAGACGAAGTCTGTTCACATGCGACAATGTTTTTGCCGAGCACATGATTCAATGTTGCGAATGTTTTGTATGTTTGTTTATTTGCGCACACAATGCAAATGTGATTTATATTTGGCTGTTTGTGTGTGTTAATGTGTATTATTTGCCAGCGGCGTGCGTCAATGCTGTTGGCCATGCATGCTGCTGTGGACTGTCGCAATTGAGTTTTTTGTAGGCTACACCTGTCTGTCATAATATTGATGCGGGCCCTCCCACAAAATCGACGTGCCCCCTGTATAGATTTGCTCTGGCGCCGGGTCTGGGTGGGAGGGTTCTATGGACAGGTGACAGGAATGAACGGACAACAACTCGCCTCATACCTTTCGTTGCCTCTGTACCTGTACTCTGTGTAATGACAATAAATTGAATCCAATCCAATCTGGGAAATTCTCTCTGTTAGTATTTTTTGTGTTTTAAACTGTGTCCTCACTTTGTGACCCCCCTTTAATGGATTTAGGGGATTAAGACTTGGTTTTAGGGTTAGAATTAGGGTTAGGGTTAGGCATTTAGTTTTGATGGTCAGGGTTAGGGTAAGGTGTGTGTGTGTGTGTGTGTGTGTGTGTGTGTGACCGCCCACACTCTTGATTCCTGGCTGGTGTTGTGACTGGCAGTTTGCCTCGAGGAGGGACTGCCAAGGACACACACATACACATGCACACACACACACACACACACACAGAGATAAGAGAAAGTATCCCAGATGACTCAGAGACCACTTGCACTTGGAACAAATACACAATTGCTTGTCAGTTTTCCACCACAATCACTTTCTGAGATCAGAATTAGGACAAAAAGCTGCAGAGTTTATTTTATTCCAGTGTGACACAAGAGGAACTGGGGTGAGAGGGGGGCGGGGCACTCAAAAGAGGTCAATCTGAGGAGGGCTGTATTAGACAGGGTAAAAAGGTGCTGTTTTAAATGATCCTTGTGGTATTTTGACCAAAAAATGCTACAGACATTTCATTAAGACCCCAAGGAACCATATCAATTGTTGTAAAATGGGCATAATATGGGTCCTTTAAATATTTTCTTTGATGAAGTTTGGTCCATGACCCATCTGAAAACAAGGAGTAGAAGGTTTTCAGGACATACGCTGCAGCCAGCCACCAAGGGGCGATCAAGATGACTTGGTATCTTTATTTAACAAACTGTCAGACACAAAGACACTTCTCATATTTGATTTGATTTGCAGACGTAAAACCCACTGAAAGGAAATTACAGACACAAAACACCCACACCATGAGGTTGAGCTTGCAGTCAACATTATCTCTCTCTCTCTCTCTCTCTCTCTCTCTCTCTCTCTCTGCAGATAATTTACATCAAAATCATTTATCCTTGGTTCAGGAAGTCAATTCTATTTCAGCTCAGGAAATGAAGGAAGGGTGAGGAGAGGAGGAGGAGAAGAGGATGGGAGAGTTCATTTGACCGTCATAATGTTCTTCTTATACAAAGGTTGTATACATTAATGTTGCACAAGGGTGAATTTTGCCAACCTTTACACCCGAGGTAGCTTTAATGTAAACTAAAGGCATTATTAAATATTAATATTAAATATGTTTCTGAAAGCCACATTTATTGAATGCCCGAAGTCACAACATATAATGGTGTCACACTTAAGATATAATAATCACAACAAAATGTACAATCATTTGATGATGTCATACTTTTTACTTCACTCACACACAAATTAAACAGAAAACTTGAGCTGATTTGAATTCATAAAACCTTTGTATATAGGATCTGACACAACCCTCTTCCAATATCAATATTTTAAAATAACTTATCTTTACTTTTACAGGACTCTGAACATTGAACCCTAAGCAGACAATATCATATTCAAGCAGCTATTTTACAACCAAGTCTCTTGTCGGTGTGAGCTTGTTGCTGCAAAACGACTTTTGACCAGTTATCAAATCCAAGGCTTGAATTACTTTTTACAATCGTGTCCTGACACACCAGAGAAACCAGGAAGCATCTGTTCCTCCCTGAAGAGACGCAGGCTGAAAACCAGACGATCACATTCACCTTCCAAACCAAACTGAACCAAACCAGACCAGACGTCCTGAGTGAGTCCAGCTACAGGAGAGAAGAGTCAAACTACAACCTGCCGACGCTCCACACACTGACCGTGAGTTTAACAAACACCTCGACTCAGAGAGGAAGTGAACCTCAGTGAAGTTCATGGAGCTGTGACTGACTGACTGTCTGTTTTCAGCTTCACCTGGAGACTCAATGGCTTCCAGATTAGAAGAAGATCTCTGCTGTCCCGTCTGCCAAGATGTCTTCAGAGATCCTGTTCTTCTCTCATGTGGCCACAAAGCCAGCAAGACGGCTTCAGAGGATTTAAAAAGCACAGCAACCATTTTTTCCCTTTCCACGGACGGGTAACACAACTAGGCTTAATAATTATACTAGACCAAGCAAAGACTGTTTATTCGATTCCATGTGATGTTTATAAGTTTGATTTGTGTTGCTGTGATATTTTGGACACAAGTTATTTTAATTTTAATGTTAGTTATATTTTGCCTTCTATTCTATGCTCTTTCTCTAACTTGGCACCAACACACACGCATATCACAGCACCCATCTCTCTGACCCCCGCTACATGTCGTAAACATTCCAGAGGAAGAATGCACGCACGCTCTAACACACAGACACACACACGCATCCTCACACTCACATCTTTATATATTAAGTACCCCGTTAGAATTTTGTATTGCTATACTTTATTATCTTCATAATTGTTTTTCTAAAACACAAATGTTGTCTTCATTAATGTTGCATAAGTGTAAGGTTTGCCAACCTCTGAACTCCATATCCTTCATCTTTAATAACTGCTGATGTGGCCATCTTGGTTAAAGTTAATAATTTAATTATTAATCAAAGTTACATTTTGTAGTTAGTACATTCACGAGACTTAATCAATGAATTGTCTCTTTCCTTCATTTGAAAGTTGGTGCCCCGAGGTGGCTTTAATGTAAACTTAACTTATTATTTAATATTAAATATGTTTCTGACAGCCACATTTATTGAATGCCCAAAGTCAAAACATATAATAATGTCACAATTAAGGTATAATAATCACAACAAAATGTACAATCATTTGATGGTGTCATACATTTGACTGCACTCACACACAAATTAATAAGCAAACTTGAGCTGATTTGCGTTTATAAAACCATCTTTTCATTTTCTGAAATTGTGTCCATTTGTTTGCACTTTGCTTCTTACTCTTTTATGAAACTTCAGCTCTGCAGTTACGTGACAGACCCCCCCCCCCCCCCCTGCACTTCCTGTTAATATTTAATATAGCAGAACTTCCTCTGAACTTTGAACACTGAGCAGGTAATGATCACATTCAAGCAGCTATTTTACAACCAAGTCTCTTGTCTGTGTGAACTTGTTGCTGCCAAATTACTTTTGACCAGTTATCAAATCCAAGGCTTGAATTACTTTTTACAATCGTGTCCTGACACACCAGAGAAACCAGGAAGCATCTGTTCCTCCCTGAAGAGACGCAGGCTGAAAACCAGACGATCACATTCACCTTCCAAACCAAACTGAACCAAACCAGACCAGACGTCCTGAGTGAGTCCAGCCACAGGAGAGAAGAGTCAAACTACAACCTGCCGACGCTCCACACACTGACCGTGAGTTTAACAAACACCTCGACTCAGAGAGGAAGTGAACCTCAGTGAAGTTCATGGAGCTGTGACTGACTGACTGTCTGTTTTCAGCTTCACCTGGAGACTCAATGGCTTCCAGATTAGAAGAGGATCTCTGCTGTCCCGTCTGCCATGATGTCTTCAGAGATCCTGTTCTTCTGTCATGTAGCCATAGCTTCTGTAAAGACTGTGTGAAGAGCTGGTGGAAAGACAAAAAAGTAAAAGAGTGTCCACTTTGTAAGAGTAGATCTTCAAAGCGTAAACCACCTTGTAACCTAGTGTTAAAGAACCTGTGTGAGACCTTCTTACAGGAGAGAGATCAGAGCTCTTCACCTGCTCTCTGCAGTCTGCACTCAGAGAAACTCAGACTCTTCTGTCTGGACCATCAGCAGCCAGTGTGTCTCATCTGCAGAGATTCAGAAAAACACACCGACCACAGATTCAGACCCATCGATGAAGCTACACAACAACACAAGAAGCAGCTTCAGGAAACTCTGGAGCCCTTGAAGGAGAAGTTACAGAGTTTTGAACGTGTTGAAGTAAAGTTTGAACAAACAGCAGAACACATTAAGGTCCAGGCCGGACTCACAGAGACGCAGATCAAGGAGCAGTTTAAAAAGCTTCATCAGTTTCTGGAGGAGGAAGAGGAGGCCAGGATGGCTGCACTGAGGGATGAAGAGGAGCAGAAGAGTCGGATGATGAAGGAGAAGATTGAGGCTCTGAGCAGAGACATAACATTTCTTTCAGACACAATCAGAACCACAGAGGACGAGCTGAGAGCTGAAGACGTCTCGTTCCTGCTCAACTACAAGGCTGCAGTGGAACGAGTCCAGCAGCGCCCCCTGCTGGATGATCCACAGCTGGCCTCAGGAGCTCTGATAGACGAGGCCAAACATCTGGGCAACCTGAGCTTCAACATCTTGAACAAGATGAAGGATGTGGTTTCCTACAGTCCTGTGGTTCTGGACCCAAACTCTGCTAGTCCATGGCTCGTCCTCTCTGGAGATCTGACCAGTGTGAGACAAGGAAAGAAACAGAAGCTTCCTGACAATCCAGAGAGGTTTGATCATTACCCCTCAGTCCAAGGATCTGAGGGTTTTAACTCAGGGACTCACAACTGGGACGTCCTGGTTGGAGAAAGTACAAACTGGTCACTGGGTGTAAGAGCAGAGTCTGTCCAGAGGAAGGGAAAAAATCTGTCTGCATTTTGGATGATAAGGCTCTATGAAGGTGAATACTCAGCAGAGTCACCATCAGGATCATCTGTTCTCTCTGTGCAGAAGACCCAGAGGATCAGAGTGAAACTGGACTGGAACAGAGGAGAACTGTCGTTCTGTGATCTTGATACTAACAAACACATTCACACCTTCATACACACTTTTACTCAGAAGATGTTTCCATACTTTAACATTAGAGATCATCACCCAGTTGAGCTGTTACCTGTGAATGTCTCTGTGACTCTGGATCAGAGCAGTTAGAGATGAAGATTTTATTCTTCATGTTTATTTCTTCAAGAGAAATCTGCTGAATTTAAAAGTTAAACTTGTTATTCCAAAGCTTTGTTTATTTCTCCTTTTACTTCTCACTCAGTTTTATTTCTCCTGTCGACTTTTCCATGTGTGTAAAAAGATTTGATTATTTTCTGATCTTTATCTTTGGTTTGTTTTTTACTTTCATGGAAAATGTTTTCTATCATTTAGATTTTGTGTGGATCCATGAAGTCAAGCAAACTGATGAAGATCCACATAAAAACACATTTATCAATAACAGCTGATCATTGTTCACATTCAACAAACTTTATTCAAACTCACACATGAGACATGATTCATGTTTAATCACATAAAGTCTGTTCACATATGAAATAATCCAACATATATGAACATTTGTCTGTTTGATGTGATGAAGCCAAAATGATTCTGTCTGTAAAAGTGTTTATTCAACAGCAGCCTAGTGATGTGATTTTAATATTGTGATCAAAATAATAAAAACTATGAAACAGAAACAGAGTTGTGCCCTTTTTTAATTTGAAATGTAAACATAAAGCTAAAATGATTGTGTCTGTCAAAGTGTTGTCAGTCATTCCTCAACAACAAAACAGTAGAAATGCAGCTGTCGAAAAAATTATGATGATGACATCATCATTCTGTGGTGAGTCTCAGTTAACTGTGATTACATTCCAAATAAGATAAGATAAGATAAGATAAAATTATCCTTTATCAGTCCTGTTGTGCAATAATGCTTTAAACGTGATACCGTAAAATGGTTTGCCTTTCGACATTCAATAAATTTAGGAATCAAAATAAAATATAAAATATAAATATTTAAAATATTAATATAAAATCAACTTTAATTGATTCAAGTTACGTAGGGGCACCACCCTTCAAAGGAAGGGAAAGATGGCCAATTTATTGATTAAGTCTCATAAAAGTACGAACTACAAATTTGGAACTCTGATTAACAATTAAATTTAAACTAAAATCAAATTTACCATCTAGATCAGGGATGCTTGGGTTTCGGCCCGCGGGTGATAAGGGGAGAATATATAGGGGAGAGCGGGGTAATGTGGGACATTTTTTACATTTGCTCCCCTCTAGGCGAGCTAAAATGATATATCAGTAAAATTTACACATTTCCAATTAATTCAGGATGTTTTCTAGCAATGGAAATGATCAGAATGTCTTCAGGACACAGGGCAGTGAAAATATGATAAAGGACTTCTTTCCTTGCATGACCTCAGCGGCTGCACTCTCCATCTCTGTGAGGGGTGTTTGGCCCCAGGTTGTCTTCCTGGTGTATAGTTTCTTGGCATGATGGCTTTTCTACAATGTTTATGACATTAAAAATAAAACATATATAAGGTAATATAACACTAGAATATGTTTAAGACTAAACTTAACTTGTGCTTCATGGTGGGGTAAAGTGAGACACTGTCCCACTTTACCCCGAAGCCACAATTTTAGAAAAACAACATCTTTAAGAAATTCAGGCTAATCTTCAGCTAGCATCAATCACAGGGTTTTATATGTTGGAAGTTCACCAACATGTATGATATAAGTTTTTCTACCTGATTCAATTTGTTTTGACACAACAGTTGATTAAGTTCAAAGCAAGAAAATTTAATTTTAAATTTTTTGTGAAAAAACATACTTTCCACAGCACCAGCACCAACTTCTCCTTCATGGCAAGGGGGGAATGGGAGGGGCTTGAAAACATAATAGTCACATGACCACAAATGTGTTCCGTTGCCCAGATACAGGGGGTGTTTCACATCACCCGATGTTCCACATTACCTCGCTCTCCCCTATTTTATTTTAATTTTTAACTAATTTTTAATTTTTAAATTTTCGGTGGAATCTGTGAGTTGGTCTGTTGCTGCTGCCTGCCTCAGCTGCAGCAGCGTCGGTAGGGCTGATCGAGATGTAGTTACTAGCTAAGGACACTGTGTTGAATAAGTACTGAGATGTCCTGAGGGTCAGTGTACAGGTCGGGTGGGATATGTGACAGTTCTTTACCAATGGCTGTGGGGTTGTGTGGGATGACAGGCTCTCATTGGCTGGTTTGTTGGCGGGTCAGGGGTGAATGAGGAAGTGGAGTAAGAAGACGAGTGTTGATGTTAGGAGTGAAGAGATGACGCACGGACATCTGAATGATGTTATGAAAATAGCCACTGCAAAAATGTAGCCTAGCCAGCCCCAGGACAACGTTCCTTACCATTGTCGTGTATTCATTAGACTAAAACATGTTGGTATGTGTGCTTAAAACATAATGACTTGGCTTAGATTGATGATGACTGCCTTTTGGACTCTTAGTCATTCTCAGAGAGTCCTCAAGATGGTTATCTTATTTATTCCCTAACTCTTGGGTATGACCTTTGATCTAGGGAATTGTTTCTGACCAGCTGATGAATGGATTCAGATGGACTGTCTTTTGATTAACTTATCTTGGTCCTCAGACACAAAAATGTGCCGTTATAGTCAGAAATCCCATGTGGGATGTGTTTAACCTGAAGTCATGGGTGGATCCAAACTCCCTATATATGTGTGCTTTAGACCACTGCAAATCAGATTTCACTATTGGCTGTGTGTCTCCGGGTATCTAGATGCCCGTCCCGACCTGTAATTTCTTGTAATAAACTTTGTTACACTGAAAGTACTGGGTCCTCGGAATCCTTCCTTCATCATCAACAACTTCTACAACATCATCAACCTCTCGGCTGCAACAAATATACGATACCATGTCTGCCTCCACTCGCTCATCATGGTCGAGTCCTCCTCGCTCGTCTCCCGGCGCACCTGCTGCTGCTGGGCTGGTGAACCCGGCACCAAACAGCTCCGTCAGTTTGGCACATGTAGCAGCCTCCACCTCCAGAGACTTCAGCTTTTTTTTCCGATGCTTCTCAGCGCCACCCGGGCGCTTTTTACTCTTATTATCCATTTTAAGTTTTTGTCTCAGCAGCAGCCCGTCCCGCGACTCCCCTCGCCAATGCCGTGAGGTCCCGCCCCACCCTGGTTTGTGTTGTGATTGTGATATTGCACAGGCCGATCAATCAGGCAGTTAAGAGTTAAAGTGTTAGAGTTCATTCCATAAGCAGAGTTTGAACTGGCAGCAGAGCTGCTTGTATATTTGTTTCAGGTTTTACAGGTTTTATCCTCCAGCATCTCAAGATCCACCCTCTCCTGACACACCTGAGAAACCAGGAAGCATCTGTTCCTCCCTGAAGAGACGCAGGCTGAAAACCAGACGATCACATTCACCTTCCAAACCAAACTGAACCAAACCAGACCAAACGTCCTGAGTGAGTCCAGCTACAGGAGAGAAGAGTCAAACTACAACCTGCCGACGCTCCACACACTGACCGTGAGTTTAACAAACACCTCGACTCAGAGGGGAAGTGAACCTCAGTGAAGTTCATGGAGCTGTGACTGACTGACTGTCTGTTTTCAGCTTCACCTGGAGACTCAATGGCTTCCAGATTAGAAGAGGATCTCTGCTGTTCCGTCTGCCAAGATGTCTTCAGAGATCCTGTTCTTCTGTCATGTAGCCACAGCTTCTGTAAAGACTGTGTGAAGAGCTGGTGGAAAGAGAAAGAAGTAAAAGAGTGTCCAGTTTGTAAGAAAAGATCTTCAATGTGGGAACCACCTTGTAACCTAGTGTTAAAGAACCTGTGTGAGAGCTTCTTACAGGAGAGAGATCAGAGCTCTTCACCTGCTCTCTGCAGTCTGCACTCAAAGAAACGCACACTCTTCTGTCTGGACCATCAGCAGCCAGTGTGTCTCGTCTGCAAAGATTCAGAAAAACACATCGGCCACACATTCAGACCCATCGATGAAGCTGCACAACAACACAAGAAGCAGCTTCAGGAAACTCTGGAGCCCTTGAAGGAGAAGTTACAGAGTTTTGAACGTGTTAAAGTAAAGTTTCAAAAAACAGCAGAACACATTAAGGTCCAGGCCGGACTCACAGAGACGCAGATCAAGGAGCAGTTTAAAAAGCTTCATCAGTTTCTGGAGGAGGAAGAGGAGGCCAGGATGGCTGCACTGAGGGAGGAAGAGGAGCAGAAGAGTCGGATGATGAAGGAGAAGATTGAGTCTCTGAGCAGAGACATAACGTCTCTTTCAGACACAATCAGAACCACAGAGGACGAGCTGAGAGCTGAAGACTTCTCGTTCCTGCTCAACTACAAGGCTGCAGTGGAACGAGTCCAGCAGCGCCCCCTGCTGGATGAACCACAGCTGGCCTCAGGAGCTCTGATAGACAAGGCCAAACATCTGGGCAACCTGAGCTTCAACATCTGGAACAAGATGAAGGACGTGGTCTCCTACAGTCCTGTGGTTCTGGACCCAAACTCTGCTCATCCAGAACTCGCCCTGTCTGAAGATCTGACCAGTTTGAGACGACGAGAGAGACAGAAGCTTCCTGACAATCCAGAGAGGTTTGATCAATACATCTCAGTCCTTGGATCTGAGGGTTTTAACTCAGGGACTCACAGCTGGGACGTCCTGGTTGGAGACAGTACACGTTGGGCACTGGGTGTTTCAGAAGAGTCTGTCCAGAGGAAGGGAAACAATCTGTCTAGATTATGGGGAATACAGTTCCGTGAAGGTAAATACACAGCATGGTCTTCATCAGCATCATCTGTTCTCTCTGTGAAGAAGATCCAGAGGATCAGAGTGAAACTGGACTGGAACAGAAGAAAACTGTCGTTCTCTGATCTTGATACTAACAAACACATTCACACCTTCACACACACTTTCACTCAGAAGATGTTTCCATACTTTAACACTAGAGGTCACTTGAAGCTGTTACCTGTGAATGTGTCTATGACGTTTGATCAGAGCAGTTAGAGATGGAGATTTTATTCATCATATTTATTTCTTCAAGAGAAATCTGTTGAATTTAAATATTAAACTCCATTTAAATGTTAAATGTTTGTTTCCTGAACAAACCAATGCAACATGTGGGACTGGGAACTAACGTGTTTTGTCTGCTTCCTGTTGTTATTTTATGGTTTCATCTCTTTGTCTGATTTGTAATGTCTCTTAACTGCTGTCTGCTTGCTGGGTTATGTGGACGCCCCGCATATAGACATACTTTATAATTTACCAACCTCTAGTGAATCTGAATGTAGTTCATTCATTTTCTTTATTGGTGATTGGCTGTAACGAGTCTGTTCTCCTCCTCTCTGAAGAGGTTTCTGTAAAAGGCCAGGTCCATACCGACACACTGTCTCCGTCCTGTAGTCGGGCTGCACTGGGTAATTTTGTAGTGCTGTGTATTTTTAAACCTCAGTACTACATGAACTTTATAGTATTTATTTGATGGTACAGTGCATGTTGCTGTCGTAGGCTCGCTCTCTCCTCCTCTCTGTCTCCCACAGTTGTCGGTCGGACATTGTGCCCGAGCAAACCCGACCTCATCATAAGGAAGAAAGCAAACTCCCATGTTTACAAATGTCTGTTGTTTTGTTGTTGACCTCATGCCTCTGGTATTTTAAATCATTTTGATTCTGATAGAATAAAGTTAATGAATCACAGTTGGCCTCGTTACCAATCATTCTTGTTTGGGGAAGCCACAGAGCTTTGCCACATCATTAACTGATAAGGTGTAAAGGGCGATATATGCTACTCCGTTTTGACTGACACCTCGGATTTTTTAGCTATCCGTGGGCATATCGGAGAGCCTAGGGATAGCCCTTGGCTGTGATTGGTCCGCTAACGACATCATTAACGCACTACATCATTTCCGGAATCTCAAATTTCCAGACCTCAAACTTCCTGTTTCATTCCGTATATCAGAATACCGCCACGTTAAAACCCAAACACAACTACGATTCGAATATGGACAACAACATTGAAGAGCGCCTAGTTCCCTGTATGTGAGGAAAGTCGTGAGGAGGTAAATAAAGAAAACGTGGACTTCTTCTTCAGACAAAGACGAAATGAGGTAGGCTTCTCTAAGCTGGTCTTCCGTTGCGCCACCTACTGTGTTGGCGGTGAATTGTTTTCAGCACCCTCAGTCTGCGGAGAACCATAAATGAAAAAGAGTCCGTCCGATCCGTGCTTCCCCCCACGCGCAACGGAGTCGGACTAGCATATTTCGTCCTAAAGGGTTTGAGGGTGCCCCTGAGCAGGAGGGGGCTCAGTCGGGACAGTTTCTCTTGCCCAAGGGCAACACATTTAGTTTTATAAATTGGATTTGTGTTGTTGTGATATTTGGTAATACATTATTTGAAAGCTAATGTTAGTTCTGTGATGCTCTTCGTAGAATCAGACTCTTTCTTTACATGCAACCAACTACTTCCTCTGACCGGCATGAACACCTCACACACTCCTCTCCCCAAACACACACGTGATCTCAGCCCCATGATCCCAACACTCCAGGGGGTCTTTTGTCTTCATAGTGGCCAGCCGCCATTTTGAAACCACACTTTGTCACTCACTCACTCACACACACTCCCACATGCACACACACACACACACACACACACACACACTCACTCACACGTATTCTCACATTCACCTGTATACAGTAAGTTCACTTAGTTGGTTTGTTTGTTTATACTTTTATTATTTTCATAATAAATGTTTTTCTTAAACACAAATGTTGTCTTCATTAATGTTGCATAAGTGTGAAGTTTACTTAACTCTGAACTCCATAACATTCATCTTTGCTAACTACTGACGTGGTCATTTCGTGAAAGTTAATAATTGAATTACTCATCAATGTTCAAAATTTGTAGTTATTACTTTCATGAGACTTAATCAATACATTTTCTCTTTTCCTTCCTTTGAAGGCTGGTACCCCGAGGTAGCCTTAATGTAAACTAAAGTTATTATTTAATATTAATATTAAATATGTTTCCACATTTACTGAGTGCCCAAAGTCACACCATATAATGCTGTACCTTAAGGTTTAATAATCACAACAAAATGTACAATCATTTGATGATGTCATACACCTTTTACTGCACTCACACACTAATTAATAAGCAAACTTGAGCTGATTTGAATTAATAAAACCTTTGTTTTTAGGATCTGACACAAAGATCTTCTTGACAAAGTTAATATTTTATAATAACTTATCTTTACTTTTGCAGAACGACCTCTGAACATTGAACACATATCACGTATTATATCACTTATCATATTCAAGCAGCTATTTCACAACCAGGTCTCTTGTCTGTGTGAGCTTGTTGCTGCCAAATGACTTTTGACCAGTTATCAAATCCAAGGCTTGTATTACTTTTTACAATCGTGTCCTGACACACCAGAGAAACCAGGAAGCATCTGTTCCTCCCTGAAGAGACGCAGGCTGAAAACCAGACGATCACATTCACCTTCCAAACCAAACTGAGCCAAACCAGACCAGACGTCCTGAGTGAGTCCAGCTACAGGAGAGAAGAGTCAAACTACAACCTGCCGACGCTCCACACACTGACCGTGAGTTTAACAAACACCTCGACTCAGAGGGGAAGTGAACCTCAGTGAAGTTCATGGAGCTGTGACTGACTGACTGTCTGTTTTCAGCTTCACCTGGAGACTCAATGGCTTCCAGATCAGAAGAAGATCTCTGCTGTGCCATCTGCCAAGATGTCTTCATAGATCCTGTTCTTCTGTCATGTAGCCACAGCTTCTGTAAAGTCTGTTTGAAGAGCTGGTGGAAAAAAAAACAAGTAAAAGAGTGTCCACTTTGTAAGAGAAGATCTTCAAAGCGTGAACCACCTTGTAACCTGGTGTTGAAGAACCTGTGTGAGTCTTTCATACAGGGGAGTGATCAGAGCTCTTCACCTGCTCTCTGCAGTCTGCACTCAGAGAAACTCAGACTCTTCTGTCTGGACCATCAGCAGCCAGTGTGTCTCATCTGCAGAGATTCAGAAAAACATATCGACCACAGATTCAGACCCATCGATGAAGCTGCACAACAACACAAGAAGCAGCTGCAGGGAACTCTGGAGCCCTTGAAGAAGAAGTTACAGAGTTTTGAACGTGTTAAAGTAGAGTTTGAACAAACAGCAGAACACATTAAGGTCCAGGCCGGACTCACAGAGACGCAGATCAAGGGGCAGTTTGACAAGCTTCATCGGTTTCTGGAGGAGGAAGAGGAGGCCAGGATGACTGCACTGAGGGAGGAAGAGGAGCAGAAGAGTCGGATGATGAAGGAGAAGATTGAGTCCCTGAGCAGAGACATAACAGCTCTTTCAGACACAATCAGAACCACAGAGGAGGAGCTGAGAGCTGAAGACGTCTCGTTCCTGATCAACTACAACGCTGCAGGGGAACGAGTCCATCAGCGCCTCCTGCTGGATGGTCCACAGCTGGCCTCAGGAGCTCTGATAGATAAGACCAAACATCTGGGCAACCTGAATTTCAACGTCTGGAACAAGATGAAGGACGTGGTCTTCTACTGTCCTGTGGTCCTGGACCCAAACTCTGCTAATCCATGGCTCGTCCTGTCTGAAGATCTGAGCAGTTTGATCCGAGGAGAGAAACAGAAGCTTCCTGACAATCCAGAGAGGTTTGATCATTACTTCTCAGTCCTTGGATCTGAGGGTTTTAACTCAGGGACTCACAGCTGGGACGTCCTGGTTGAAGACAGTACACGCTGGGCTATGGGTGTGTCAGAAGAGTCTGTCCAGAGGAAGGGAAGCAAACTGTCTGGAACATGGAGAATAGTGTTCTATGAAGGTAAATACACAACAGATTCACCATCAGGATTATCTGTTCTCTCTGTGCAGAAGATCCAGAGGATCAGAGTGAAACTGGACTGGAACAAAGGAGAACTGTCGTTCTGTGATCCTGATACTAACAAACACATTCACACCTTCACACACACTTTCACTCAGAAGATGTTTCCATTCTTTAGCATTGGAGATCACATGAAGCTGTTACCTGTGAATGTCTCTGTGATTCTGGATCAGAGCAGTTAGAGATAAAGATTTTATTTTTCATGTTTATTTCTTCAAGAGAAATCTGCTGAATTTAAAAGTTAAACTTGTTATTCTAAAGCTTTGTTTATTTCTCCTTTTGCTTCTCAATCATTTTTATTTCTTCTGTCGACTTTTCCACGTGTGTAAAAAGATTTGATTATTTTCTGATCTTTATCTTTGGTTTGTTTTTTACTTTCATGGAAAATGTTTTCTATTATTTAGATTTGTGTGGATCCATGAAGTCGAGCAAACTGATGAAGATCCACATAAAATCACATTTATCAATAACAGCTGATCATTGTTCACATTCAACAAACTTTATTAAAACTCACTCATGAGAGAAGATTCATGTTTAATCACATAAAGTCTGTTCACATATGAAATAATCCAACATATATGAACATTTGTCAGTTTGATGTGATGAAGCCAAAATGATTCTGTCTGTAAAAGTGTTTATTCAACAACAGCCGAGTGATGTGATTTTAAAATTGGGATCAAAATAATAAAAACTATGAAACAGAAACAGAGTTCTGACCTTTTTTAAGTTGAAATGTAAATATAACATTATCTGTCATTAAGTTCGATTTAATACTCAGATAGTTTCAGGTTTTTAAATTGAGTAATATATACGTTTATTCATGAATTATTACTTTTTTAAATGTACAATCATTTCATGATGTCATACTTTTAACTTCACTCACACAGAAGTTATTAAATATACCTGAGCTGATTTGAATACTTTGTTATGGTCAAGACAGGTTATGAGCGTCTCCATCTGCGTTTCTGGATTCAGCAGCGATTCAAAACTTTTCAAATGAAAATGTAGCAAAACAGTTGAAGCATTATCATCATCATCATCATTATCATCATCATCATCATCATCAGTTAAGCGACGCACAACGAGAACAGAAAAGTGTAACCAGTGCAAAAAGGTCAAAGTTCAAACAGTTTAAAGTGTTTTTTTAAAGTAACGTCACAGTTTTAGGACGTTTCCTTTTGTGATAACCCAAACTTACACACACACACAAACACACACACACACACATACACACAGACACACACACACACACACACACACTCTCTTCGTTGACCTTGTCGCCTGCAGCCCCTGAGCGCTGCCATGACGACGCAGCTGTACCGCTTTTGGTCGGACAAACAGCAGCTGGTTCCAATTGTGCTGTGTCATCAGTGTGTGTGTGTGTGTGTGTGTGTGTCTGTGTGTGTGTGTGTGTGTGTTTGTGTGTGAGTGAGTGTCTGTGTCTTCTCATTAAGGCAGCACAACCACACTCTTCCAGTAGTCCCTTCTTTTTACTATGGAGAGAAAAACATGAAACCTCCTCCTCCTCTTCTCTTCCTTCGCTCTCTTCCTTTTCCATTAATTCTCGGAATCATAAACTTCACTTTTTAAGTCTCAGGTTGATTGACTGTAGTTTCAGGGGAAACCCCTCCCCCACCCTTCTTATTTCCCATGATGCTCTGTGCTCCACTGGTTTGAAACAGAACAAAGATGGAGTACAACACCCTTCTCACTTCTCCTGTCAAGATGGTGCCTCCCTTTGTCTTGTTAAAGGTGTGTGTGTGTGTGTGTGTGTGTGTGTGTGTGTGTGTGTGTGTGTGTGTGTGTGTGTGTTAATAACCTCTGTGGTTCACCTGAGTCTCTCGTGCCTCAGGACAGAAGGCCAGACGTGAGTGTGTGTGTGTGTGTGTGTGTGTGTGTGTGTGTGAATAATTTATAACTCTGCAAAAAGCAGTTCCATTTCTTTCTCTTCATAATTTCAGTGTCTGAACAGCCCTGCTTCATGAATGAGTTTCACAGAGCGATACAAACACAGTAGGAGGAGTAATGAGCTGGAACTACTTCTGTTGAACTATAGAACCGTCAGCATTATCAACTCAACTATTATTTCTCTGGACTTTGCCTCCTGATTAAGGAGAGTTTGGTTTATCGCTCCTTGTTTGTATTTGAACTTTACCTGTGTTTCCCTCGTTCCACT